>NW_027227058.1:0-15484 GCF_037783145.1 Equus przewalskii
AATCACCTGCGTGTTATGCCAGAACCACTTGGAGGACTCTCTGGGATGACCTGCCGGGCATGCCGGAACCACCTCTCAGACGTGCCAGAACCATGTGGCGGACAGTCCGGAATCACCTGTTGGGCATGCGCAACCACATCTGAGACGTACCAGAACCACGTGCCGTGCACGCCGGAACCACCTACCGGACAGACCGGAATCAACTTTTGGGCATGCCGGAACCACCAGTCAGATGTGCCAGAAACACGTGCCGGAGACGCCGAAAGCACCTGCCGAGCACGTCGCAACCACCTGCTCAACTCGCCTGAACCACCTGCCGGACACGCCAAAATCACCTGCCCGCTACACCAGCACCACTTCGGGGACAAGCCGGAATCACGTGAGGGGCATGCCGGCACAGCCTCTCAGACTGAGCCTCGTGCCGGACACCACAGAACCACCTGCCGGACAGACCGGAACCACCTGCCGGACACGCCGGAACCACCGGCTCGACCCGCCGGAACGACCGCTGGACGTGCAAAATCACCTGCCGGCTACGCCGGAAACACTTGGCGAACACTCCGGAATCACATGCCGGGCATGCCGGAACCACCTGTCAGATGTGCCAGAAACACGTGCCGGAGACGCCGGAAGCACCTGCCAAGCACGTTGGAACCACCTGCTCAACTCGCCTGAACCACCTGCCGGACATGCCAAAATCACCTGCCGACTATGCCAGAACCCCTTGGCGAACACTCCGGAATCACTTGCCGGGCATGCAGGAACCACCTCTCAGACATGCCAGAACCCCGTGCCAATGACCCCGGAAGCACCAGCCGAGCACGCCGGAACCACCTGCTCGACTCGCCAGAACCACCTGCCGATCACGCAAAAATCACCTGCCGGCTACGCCACAACCAGTTGGTGAACACTTTGGAATCACCTGCCAGGCTTGCTGGAACCACCTGCCAGTCATGCCAAAATCACCTGCCAACTACGCCAGAACCGCTTGGCGGACACTGCGGAAACACCTGTCGGGCCGGCTGGAACCAGATCTCAGACGTGCCAGAAACGTGTTCATGAGATGCTGGAACCACACCCCGAACAGACGGATACCACCTGCCAGAACCGCCTGAACCACCTGCTGAGCACGCCGGAACCACCTGCTCGACTCACCGGTACCACCTCCATGACACGCCAAAATCACCTGCTGGGTATGCCAGAACCACTTGGCGGACACTCCGGAATCATCTGTCGGACATGCCAGAACCAGCTCTCAGACACACCCGAACCAAGTGCCGGAGACGCCGGAAGCACCTGCCGAGCATGCCGGAGCCACCTGATCGACTCGCCAGAAACACCTGCCGGACACGCCAAAATCACCTGCCGGGTATGCCAGAACCACGTGGCGGACACTACGGAATCACCTGCCGCGCATGCCGGAACCACCTCTCAGACGTGCCGGAAGTACGTGCCAGACACGCCGGAAACACCTACCGGACAGACCGGAACCACCTGCCAAGAACGCCGGAGCCACCTGTTCGACTCGCTGGAACCACCTGCCGGACAGGCCAATATCAACTGCTGGCTATGGCAGAACCACCTGGGGGACAGTCCGGGATCACCTGCCAGCCATGGCGGAACCACCTCTCAGACGTACCAGAACCACCTGCCGGAGAACCTGGAAACACGTCCTGGACAGACTGGAACCACGTGACGGCCATGCCTGAACCACCTGCCGAGCACGGCGGAACCACCTGCCGGACACGCCAAAATCACCTGCGGGCTACGCCAGAACCACTTGGACGACTCTCCGAAATGACCTGCCGGGCATGTTGGAACCACCTCTCAGACGTGCCAGAAGCACGTGGCGGACAGTCCGGAATCACCTGTTGGGCATACGCAACCACCTCTGACACGTACCAGAACCACGTGCCGTGCATGCCGGAACCACCTAACGGACAGACCGGAATCAACTTTTGGGCATGCCGGAACCACCAGTCAGATGTGCCAGAAACACGTGCCGGAGACGCCGGAAGCACCTGCCGAGCACGTCGCAACCACCTGCTCAACTTGCCTGAACCACCTGCCGGACACGCCAAAATCACCTGCCCGCTACACCAGCACCACTTCGGGGACAAGCCGGAATCACGTGAGGGGCATGCCGGCACAGCCTCTCAGACTGAACCTCGTGCCGGACACCACAGAACCACCTGCCGGACAGACCGGAACCACCTGCCGGACACGCCGGAACCACCGGCTCGACCCGCCGGAACGACCACTGGACATGCAAAATCACCTGCCGGCTACGCCGGAAACACTTGGCGAACACTCCGGAATCACCTGCCGGGCATGCCGGAACCACCTCTCAGATATGCCAGAACCACGTGCCAATGACCCCGGAAGCACCTGCCGAGCACGCCGGAACCACCTGCTCGACTCGCCAGAACCACCTGCCGGACACGCAAAAATCACCTGCCGGCTACGCCACAACCAGTTGGGGAACACTTCGGAATCACCTGCCGGGCTTGCTGGAACCACCTGCCAGTCATGCCAAAATCACCTGCCAACTACGCCAGTACCACTTGGCGGACACTGTGGAAACACCTGTCGGGCCGGCCGGAACCACATCTCAGACGTGCCCGAACCATGTGCATGAGATGCTGGAACCACACCCCGAACAGACGGAAAACACCTGCCAGACCCTTCTGAACAACCTGCCGAGCACGCCGGAGCCACTTGCACGACTCGCCGGAACCACCTACCTGACATGCCCAAATCACCAGCCGGGTATGCCAGAACCACTTGGCGGACACTCCGGAATCATCTGCCGGACATGCCGGAACCAGCTCTCAGACACACCAGAACCACGTGCCGGAGACGCCGGAAGCACCTGCCGAGCATGCCGGAGCCACCTGCTCGACTCGCCAGAAACACCTGCTGGACACGCCAAAATCACCTGCCGGGTACGCCAGAACCACCTGGCGGACACTCCGAAATCACCTGTCGCGCATGCCGGAACCAACTCTCAGACGTGCCGGAAGCACGTGCCGGACACGCCGGAATCACCTACCGGACAGACCGGAACCACCTGCCGAGCACGCCGGAGCCACCTGTTCGACTCGCTGGAACCACCTGCCGGACAGGCCAATATCAACTGCTGGCTATGCCAGAACCACCTGGGGGACGGTCCGGAATCGCCTGCCAGCCATGGCGGAACCACCTCTCAGACATACCAGAACCACCTGCCGGAGAAGCTGGAAACACGTCCTGGACTGTCTGGAACCACCTGCCGGCCAAGCCTGAACCACCTGCCAAGCACAACGGAACAACCTGCCAGACCCGACAAAATCACCTGCCTGTTATGCCAGAACCACTTGGAGGACTCTCTGGGATGACCTGCCGGGCATGCCGGAACCACCTCTCAGACGTGCCAGAACCATGTGGCGGACAGTCCGGAATCACCTGTTGGGCATGCGCAACCACCTCTGAGACGTACCAGAACCACATGCCGTGCAGGCTGGAACCACCTACCGGACAGACCGGAATCACCTTTCGGGCATGCCGGAACCACCTGTCAGATGTGCCAGAAACACGTGCCGGAGACGCCGGAAGCACCTGCCAAGCACGTTGGAACCACCTGCTCAACTCGCCTGAACCACCTGCCGGACATGCCAAAATCACCTGCCGACTATGCCAGAACCACTTGGCGAACACTCCGGAATCACTTGCCGGGCATGCAGGAACCACCTCTCAGACATGCCAGAACCCCGTGCCAATGACCCCGGAAGCACCAGCCGAGCACGCCGGAGTCACCTGCTCGACTCGCCAGAACCACCTGCCGATCACGCAAAAATCACCTGCCGGCTACGCCACAACCAGTTGGTGAACACTTTGGAATCACCTGCCAGGCTTGCTGGAACCACCTGCCAGTCATGCCAAAAGCACCTGCCAACTACGCCAGAACCGCTTGGCGGACACTGCGGAAACACCTGTCGGGCCGGCTGGAACCACATCTCAGACGTGCCAGAAACGTGTTCATGAGATGCTGGAACCACACCCCGAACAGACGGATACCACCTGCCAGAACCGCCTGAACCACCTGCTGAGCACGCCGGAACCACCTGCTCGACTCACCGGTACCACCTCCCTGACACGCCAAAATCACCTGCTGGGTATGCCAGAACCACTTGGCGGACACTCCGGAATCATTTGTCGGACATGCCAGAACCAGCTCTCAGACACACCCGAACCAAGTGCCGGAGATGCCGGAAGCACCTGCCGAGCATGCCGGAGCCACCTGATCGACTCGCCAGAAACACCTGCCGGACACGCCAAAATCACCTGCCGGGTATGCCAGAACCACGTGGCGGACACTACGGAATCACCTGCCGCGCATGCCGGAACCACCTCTCAGACGTGCCGGAAGTACGTGCCAGACACGCCGGAAACACCTACCGGACAGACCGGAACCACATGCCAAGAACGCCGGAGCCACCTGTTCGACTCGCTGGAACCACCTGCCGGACAGGCCAATGTCAACTGCTGGCTATGGCAGAACCACCTGGGGGACAGTCCGGGATCACCTGCCAGCCATGGCGGAACCACCTCTCAGACGTACCAGAACCACCTGCCGGAGAAGCTGGAAACACGTCCTGGACCGACTGGAACCACGTGACGGCCATGCCTGAACCACCTGCCGAGCACAGCGGAACCACCTGCCGGACACGCCAAAATCACCTGCGGGCTACGCCAGAACCACTTGGACGACTCTCCGAAATGACCTGCCGGGCATGTTGGAACCACCTCTCAGACGTGCCAGAAGCACGTGGCGGACAGTCCGGATACACCTGTTGGGCATACGCAACCACCTCTGACACGTACCAGAACCACGTGCCGTGCATGCCGGAACCACCTACCGGACAGACCGGAATCAACTTTTGGGCATGCCGGAACCACCAGTCAGATGTGCCAGAAACACGTGCCGGAGACGCCGGAAGCACCTGCCGAGCACGTCGCAACCACCTGCTCAACTTGCCTGAACCACCTGCCGGACACGCCAAAATCACCTGCCCGCTACACCAGCACCACTTCGGGGACAAGCCGGAATCACGTGAGGGGCATGCCGGCACAGCCTCTCAGACTGAACCTCGTGCCGGACACCACAGAACCACCTGCCGGACAGACCGGAACCACCTGCCGGACACGCCGGAACCACCGGCTCGACCCGCCGGAACGACCACTGGACATGCAAAATCACCTGCCGGCTACGCCGGAAACACTTGGCGAACACTCCGGAATCACCTGCCGGGCATGCCGGAACCACCTCTCAGACGTGCCGGAAGCACGTGCCGGACACGCCGGAATCACCTACCGGACAGACCGGAACCACCTGCCCAGCACGCCGGAGCCACCTGTTCGACTCGCTGGAACCACCTGCCGGACAGGCCAATATCAACTGCTGGCTATGCCAGAACCACCTGGGGGACGGTCCGGAATCGCCTGCCAGCCATGGCGGAACCACCTCTCAGACGTACCAGAACCACCTGCCGGAGAAGCTGGAAACACGTCCTGGACTGTCTGGAACCACCTGCCGGCCAAGCCTGAACCACCTGCCAAGCACAACGGAACAACCTGCCAGACACGCCAAAATCACCTGCCTGTTATGCCAGAACCACTTGGAGGACTCTCTGGGATGACCTGCCGGGCATGCCGGAACCACCTCTCAGACGTGCCAGAACCATGTGGCGGACAGTCCGGAATCACCTGTTGGGCATGCGCAACCACCTCTGAGACGTACCAGAACCACATGCCGTGCAGGCTGGAACCACCTACCGGACAGACCGGAATCACCTTTCGGGCATGCCGGAACCACCTGTCAGATGTGCCAGAAACACGTGCCGGAGACGCCGGAAGCACCTGCCAAGCACGTTGGAACCACCTGCTCAACTCGCCTGAACCACCTGCCGGACATGCCAAAATCACCTGCCGACTATGCCAGAACCACTTGGCGAACACTCCGGAATCACTTGCGGGGCATGCAGGAACCACCTCTCAGACATGCCAGAACCCCGTGCCAATGACCCCGGAAGCACCAGCCGAGCACGCCGGAACCACCTGCTCGACTCGCCAGAACCACCTGCCGATCACGCAAAAATCACCTGCCGGCTACGCCACAACCAGTTGGTGAACACTTTGGAATCACCTGCCAGGCTTGCTGGAACCACCTGCCAGTCATGCCAAAATCACCTGCCAACTACGCCAGAACCGCTTGGCGGACACTGCGGAAACACCTGTCGGGCCGGCTGGAACCACATCTCAGACGTGCCAGAAACGTGTTCATGAGATGCTGGAACCACACCCCGAACAGACGGATACCACCTGCCAGAACCGCCTGAACCACCTGCTGAGCACGCCGGAAGCACCTGCTCGACTCACCGGTACCACCTCCCTGACACGCCAAAATCACCTGCTGGGTATGCCAGAACCACTTGACGGACACTCCGGAATCATCTGCCAGACATGCCGGAACCAGCTCTCAGACACACCATAACCAAGTGCCGTAGACGCCGGAAGCACCTGCCGAGCATGCCGGAGCCACCTGCTCGACTCGCCAGAAACACCTGCCGGACACGCCAAAATCACCTGCCGGGTATGCCAGAACCACCTGGCGGACACTATGGAATCACCTGCCGCGCATGCCAGAACCACCTCTCAGACATGCCGGAAGCACGTGCCAGAAACGCCGGAAACACCTACCGGACAGACCGGAACCACCTGCCAAGAACGCCGGAGCCACCTGTTCGACTCGCTGGAACCACGTGCCGGACAGGCCAATATCAACTGCTGGCTATGCCAGAACCACCTGGGGGACAGTCCGGGATCACCTGCCAGCCATGGCGGAACCACCTCTCAGACGTACCAGAACCACCTGCCGGAGAAGCTGGAAACACGTCCTGGACAGACTGGAACCACGTGACGGCCATGCCTGAACCACCTGCCGAGCACGGCGGAACCACCTGCCGGACACGCCAAAATCGCCTGCGGGCTACGCCAGAATCACTTGGACGACTCTCCGAAATGATCTGCCGGGCATGTTGGAACCACCTCTCAGATGTGCCAGAAGCACGTGGCGGACAGTCCGGAATCACCTGTTGGGCATACGCAACCACCTCTGACACGTACCAGAACCACGTGCCGTGCACGCCGGAACCACCTACCGGACAGACCGGAATCAACTTTTGGGCATGCCGGAACCACCAGTCAGATGTGCCAGAAACACGTGCCGGAGACGCCGGAAGCACCTGCCGAGCACGTCGCAACCACCTGCTCAACTCGCCTGAACCAGCTGCCGGACATGCCAAAATCACCTGCCCGCTACACCAGCACCACTTCGGTGACAAGCCGGAATCACGTGAGGGCCATGCCGGCACAGCCTCTCAGACTGAACCTCGTGCCGGACACCACAGAACCACCTGCCGGACAGACCGGAACCACCTGCCGGACACGCCGGAACCACAGGCTCGACCCGCCGGAACGACCGCTGGACATGCAAAATCACCTGCCGGCTACGCCGGAAACACTTGGCGAACACTCCGGAATCAGCTGCCGGGCATGCCGGAACCACCTCTCAGATATGCCAGAACCACGTGCCAATGACCCCGGAAGCACCTGCCGAGCACGCCGGAACCACCTGCTCGACTCGCCAGAACCACCTGCCGGACACGCAAATATCACCTGCCGGCTACGCCACAACCAGTTGGGGAACACTTCGGAATCACCTGCCGGGCTTGCTGGAACCACCTGCCGGTCATGCCAAAATCACCTGCCAACTACGCCAGTACCACTTGGCGGACACTGTGGAAACACCTGTCGGGCCGGCCGGAACCACATCTCAGACGTGCCAGAACCATGTGCATGAGATGCTGGAACCACACCCCGAACAGACGGAAAACACCTGCCAGACCCGTCTGAACAACCTGCCGAGCACGCCGGAGCCACCTGCTCGACTCGCCGGAACCACCTACCTGACATGCCCAAATCACCAGCCGGGTATGCCAGAACCACTTGGCGGACACTCCGGAATCATCTGCCGGACATGCCGGAACCAGCTCTCAGACACACCAGAACCACGTGCCGGAGACGCCGGAAGCACCTGCCGAGCATGCCGGAGCCACCTGCTCGACTCGCCAGAAACACCTGCCGGACACGCCAAAATCACCTGCCGGGTACGCCAGTACCACCTGGCTGACACTCCGAAACCACCTGTCGCGCATGCCGGAACCACCTCTCAGACGTGCCGGAAGCACGTGCCGGACACGCCGGAATCACCTACCGGACAGACCGGAACCACCTGCCGAGCACGCCGGAGCCACCTGTTCGACTCGCTGGAACCACCTGCCGGACAGGCCAATATCAACTGCTGGCTATGCCAGAACCACCTGGGGGACGGTCCGGAATCACCTGCCAGCCATGGCGGAACCACCTCTCAGACGTACCAGAACCACCTGCCGGAGAAGCTGGAAACACGTCCTGGACAGTCTGGAACCACCTGCCGGCCAAGCCTGAACCACCTGCCAAGCACAACGGAACAACCTGCCAGACACGCCAAAATCACCTGCGTGTTATGCCAGAACCACTTGGAGGACTCTCTGGGATGACCTGCCGGGCATGCCGGAACCACCTCTCAGACGTGCCAGAACCATGTGGCGGACAGTCCGGAATCACCTGTTGGGCATGCGCAACCACCTCTGAGACGTACCAGAACCACATGCCGTGCAGGCTGGAACCACCTACCGGACACACCGGAATCACCTTTCGGGCATGCCGGAACCACCTGTCAGATGTGCCAGAAACTCGTGCCGGAGACGCCGGAAGCACCTGCCAAGCACGTTGGAACCACCTGCTCAACTCGCCTGAACCACCTGCCGGACATGCCAAAATCACCTGCCGACTATGCCAGAACCACTTGGCGAACACACCGGAATCACTTGCCGGGCATGCAGGAACCACCTCTCAGACATGCCAGAACCCCGTGCCAATGACCCCGGAAGCACCAGCCGAGCACGCCGGAACCACCTGCTCGACTCGCCAGAACCACCTGCCGGACACGCAAAAATCACCTGCCGGCTACGCCACAACCAGTTGGTGAACACTTTGGAATCACCTGCCAGGCTTGCTGGAACCACCTGCCAGTCATGCCAAAATCACCTGCCAACTACGCCAGAACCGCTTGGCGGACACTGCGGAAACACCTGTCGGGCCGGCTGGAACCACATCTCAGACGTGCCAGAAACGTGTTCATGAGATGCTGGAACCACACCCCGAACAGACGGATACCACCTGCCAGAACCGCCTGAACCACCTGCTGAGCACGCCGGAACCACCTGCTCGACTCACCGGTACCACCTCCCTGACACGCCAAAATCACCTGCTGGGTATGCCAGAACCACTTGGCGGACACTCCGGAATCATCTGCCGGACATGCCGGAACCAGCTCTCAGACACACCAGAACCAAGTGCCGGAGACGCCGGAAGCACCTGCCGAGCATGCCGGAGCCACCTGCTCGACTCGCCAGAAACACCTGCCGGACACGCCAAAATCACCTGCCGGGTATGCCAGAACCACCTGGCGGACACTACGGAATCACCTGCCGCGCATGCTGGAACCACCTCTCAGACGTGCCGGAAGCACGTGCCGGACACGCCGGAAACACCTACCGGACAGACCGGAACCACCTGCCAAGAACGCCGGAGCCACCTGTTCGACTCGCTGGAACCACCTGCCGGACAGGCCAATATCAACTGCTGGCTATGCCAGAACCACCTGGGGGACAGTCCGGGATCACCTGCCAGCCATGGCGGAACCACCTCTGAGACGTACCAGAACCACCTGCCGGAGAAGCTGGAAACACGTCCTGGACAGACTGGAACCACGTGACGGCCATGCCTGAACCACCTGCCGAGCACGGCGGAACCACCTGCCGGACACGCCAAAATCACCCGCGGGCTACGCCAGAACCACTTGGACGACTCTCCGAAATGACCTACCGTGCATGTTGGAACCACCTCTCAGACGTGCCAGAAGCACGTGACGGACAGTCTGGAATCACCTGTTGGGCATACGCAACCACCTCTGACACGTACCAGAACCACGTGCCGTGCACGCCGGAACCACCTACCGGACAGACCGGAATCAACTTTTGGGCATGCCGGAACCACCAGTCAGATGTGCCAGAAACACGTGCCAGAGACGCCGGAAGCACCTGCCGAGCACGTCACAACCACCTGCTCAACTCGCCTGAACCACCTGCCGGACACGCCAAAATCACCTGCCCGCTACACCAGCACCACTTCGGGGACAAGCCGGAATCACGTGAGGGGCATGCCGGCACAGCCTCTCAGACTGAACCTCGTGCCGGACACCACAGAACCACCTGCCGGACAGACCGGAACCACCTGCCGGACACGCCGGAACCACAGGCTCGACCCGCTGGAACGACCGCTGGACATGCAAAATCACCTGCCGGCTACGCCGGAAACACTTGGCGAACACTCCGGAATCAGCTGCCGGGCATGCCGGAACCACCTCTCAGATATGCCAGAACCACGTGCCAATGACCCCGGAAGCACCTGCCGAGCACGCCGGAACCACCTGCTCGACTCGCCAGAACCACCTGCCGGACACGCAAAAATCACCTGCCGGCTACGCCACAACCAGTTGGGGAACACTTCGGAATCACCTGCCGGGCTTGCTG
The DNA here is from genome assembly GCF_037783145.1 of Equus przewalskii. Taxonomy (NCBI): domain Eukaryota; kingdom Metazoa; phylum Chordata; class Mammalia; order Perissodactyla; family Equidae; genus Equus; species Equus przewalskii. The sequence goes on from NW_027227058.1 coordinate 10,737, forward strand.
GAACCACCTGCCGGTCATGCCAAAATCACCTGCCAACTACGCCAGTACCACTTGGCGGACACTGTGGAAACACCTGTCGGGCCGGCCGGAACCACATCTCAGACGTGCCAGAACCATGTGCATGAGATGCTGGAACCACACCCCGAACAGACGGAAAACACCTGCCAGACCCGTCTGAACAACCTGCCGAGCACGCCGGAGCCACCTGCTCGACTCGCCGGAACCACCTACCTGACATGCCCAAATCACCAGCCGGGTATGCCAGAACCACTTGGCGGACACTCCGGAATCATCTGCCGGACATGCCGGAACCAGCTCTCAGACACACCAGAACCACGTGCCGGAGACGCCGGAAGCACCTGCCGAGCATGCCGGAGCCACCTGCTCGACTCGCCAGAAACACCTGCCGGACACGCCAAAATCACCTGCCGGGTACGCCAGAACCACCTGGCTGACACTCCGAAACCACCTGTCGCGCATGCCGGAACCACCTCTCAGACGTGCCGGAAGCACGTGCCGGACACGCCGGAATCACCTACCGGACAGACCGGAACCACCTGCCGAGCACGCCGGAGCCACCTGTTCGACTCGCTGGAACCACCTGCCGGACAGGCCAATATCAACTGCTGGCTATGCCAGAACCACCTGGGGGACGGTCCGGAATCACCTGCCAGCCATGGCGGAACCACCTCTCAGACGTACCAGAACCACCTGCCGGAGAAGCTGGAAACACGTCCTGGACAGTCTGGAACCACCTGCCGGCCAAGCCTGAACCACCTGCCAAGCACAACGGAACAACCTGCCAGACACGCCAAAATCACCTGCGTGTTATGCCAGAACCACTTGGAGGACTCTCTGGGATGACCTGCCGGGCATGCCGGAACCACCTCTCAGACGTGCCAGAACCATGTGGCGGACAGTCCGGAATCACCTGTTGGGCATGCGCAACCACCTCTGAGACGTACCAGAACCACATGCCGTGCAGGCTGGAACCACCTACCGGACAGACCAGAATCACCTTTCGGGCATGCCGGAACCACCTGTCAGATGTGCCAGAAACACGTGCCGGAGACGCCGGAAGCACCTGCCAAGCACGTTGGAACCACCTGCTCAACTCGCCTGAACCACCTGCCGGACATGCCAAAATCACCTGCCGACTATGCCAGAACCACTTGGCGAACACTCCGGAATCACTTGCCGGGCATGCAGGAACCACCTCTCAGACATGCCAGAACCCCGTGCCAATGACCCCGGAAGCACCAGCCGAGCACGCCGGAACCACCTGCTCGACTCGCCAGAACCACCTGCCGGACACGCAAAAATCACCTGCCGGCTACGCCACAACCAGTTGGTGAACACTTTGGAATCACCTGCCAGGCTTGCTGGAACCACCTGCCAGTCATGCCAAAATCACCTGCCAACTACGCCAGAACCGCTTGGCGGACACTGAGAAACACCTGTCGGGCCGGCTGGAACCACATCTCAGACGTGCCAGAAACGTGTTCATGAGATGCTGGAACCACACCCCGAACAGACGGATACCACCTGCCAGAACCTCCTGAACCACCTGCTGAGCACGCCGGAACCACCTGCTCGACTCACCGGTACCACCTCCCTGACACGCCAAAATCACCTGCTGGGTATGCCAGAACCACTTGGCGGACACTCCGGAATCATCTGCCGGACATGCCGGAACCAGCTCTCAGACACACCAGAACCAAGTGCCGGAGACGCCGGAAGCACCTGCCGAGCATGCCGGAGCCACCTGCTCGACTCGCCAGAAACACCTGCCGGACACGCCAAAATCACCTGCCGGGTATGCCAGAACCACCTGGTGGACACTACGGAATCACCTGCCGCGCATGCCGGAACCACCTCTCAGACGTGCCGGAAGCACGTGCCGGACACGCCGGAAACACCTACCGGGCAGACCGGAACCACCTGCCAAGAACGCCGGAGCCACCTGTTCGACTCGCTGGAACCACCTGCCGGACAGGCCAATATCAACTGCTGGCTATGCCAGAACCACCTGGGGGACAGTCCGGGATCACCTGCCAGCCATGGCGGAACCACCTCTCAGACGTACCAGAACCACCTGCCGGAGAAGCTGGAAACACGTCCTGGACAGACTGGAACCACGTGACGGCCATGCCTGAACCACCTGCCGAGAACGGCGGAACCACCTGCCGGACACGCCAAAATCACCTGCGGGCTACGCCAGAACCACTTGGACGACTCTCCGAAATGACCTGCCGGGCATGTTGGAACCACCTCTCAGACGTGCCAGAAGCACGTGGCGGACAGTCCGGAATCACCTGTTGGGCATACGCAACCACCTCTGACACGTACCAGAACCACGTGCCGTGCACGCCGGAACCACCTACCGGACAGACCGGAATCAACTTTTGGGCATGCCGGAACCACCAGTCAGATGTGCCAGAAACACGTGCCGGAGACGCCGGAAGCACCTGCCGAGCACGTCGCAACCACCTGCTCAACTCGCCTGAACCACCTGCCGGACACGCCAAAGTCACCTGCCCGCTACACCAGCACCACTTAAGGGACAAGCCGGAATCACGTGAGGGGCATGCCGGCACAGCCTCTCAGACTGAACCTCGTGCCGGACACCACAGAACCACCTGCCGGACAGACCGGAACCACCTGCCGGACACGCCGGAAAGACCGGCTCGACCCGCCGGAACGACCGCTGGACATGCAAAATCACCTGCCGGCTACGCCGGAAACACTTGGCGAACACTCCGGAATCACCTGCCGGGCATGCCGGAACCACCTCTCAGATATGCCAGAACCACGTGCCAATGACCCCGGAAGCACCTGCCGAGCACGCCGGAACCACCTACTCGACTCGCCAGAACCACCTGCCGGACACGCAAAAATCACCTGCCGGCTACGCCACAACCAGTTGGGGAACACTTCGGAATCACCTGCCGGGCTTGCTGGAACCACCTGCCGGTCATGCCAAAATCACCTGCCAACTACGCCAGTACCACTTGGCGGACACTGTGGAAACACCTGTCGGGCCGGCCGGAACCACATCTCAGACGTGCCAGAACCATGTGCATGAGATGCTGGAACCACACCCCGAACAGACGGAAAACACCTGCCAGACCCGTCTGAACAACCTGCCGAGCACGCCGGAGCCACCTGCTCGACTCGCCGGAACCACCTACCTGACATGCCCAAATCACCAGCCGGGTATGCCAGAACCACTTGGCGGACACTCCGGAATCATCTGCCGGACATGCCGGAACCAGCTCTCAGACACACCAGAACCACGTGTCGGAGACGCCGGAAGCACCTGCCGAGCATGCCGGAGCCACCTGCTCGACTCGCCAGAAACACCTGCCAGACACGCCAAAATCACCAGCCGGGTACGCCAGAACCACCTGGCGGACACTCCGAAACCACCTGTCGCGCATGCCGGAACCACCTCTCAGACGCGCCGGAAGCACGTGCCGGACACGCCGGAATCACCTACCGGACAGACCGGAACCACCTGCCGAGCACGCCGGAGCCACCTGTTCGACTCGCTGGAACCACCTGCCGGACAGGCCAATATCAATTGCTGGCTATGCCAGAACCACCTGGGGGACGGTCCGGAATCACCTGCCAGCCATGGCGGAACCACCTCTCAGACGTACCAGAACCACCTGCCGGAGAAGCTGGAAACACGTCCTGGACAGTCTGGAACCACCTGCCGGCCAAGCCTGAACCACCTGCCAAGCACAACGGAACAACCTGCCAGACACGCCAAAATCACCTGCGTGTTATGCCAGAACCACTTGGAGGACTCTCTGGGATGACCTGCCGGGCATGCCGGAACCACCTCTCAGACGTGCCAGAACCATGTGGCGGACAGTCCGGAATCACCTGTTGGGCATGCGCAACCACCTCTGAGACGTACCAGAACCACAGGCCGTGCAGGCTGGAACCACCTACCGGACAGACCGGAATCACCTTTCGGGCATGCCGGAACCACCTGTCAGATGTGCCAGAAACACGTGCCGGAGACGCCGGAAGCACCTGCCAAGCACGTTGGAACCACCTGCTCAACTCGCCTGAACCACCTGCCGGACATGCCAAAATCACCTGCCGACTATGCCAGAACCACTTGGCGAACACTCCGGAATCAATTGCCGGGCATGCAGGAACCACCTCTCAGACATGCCAGAACCCCGTGCCAATGACCCCGGAAGCACCAGCCGAGCACGCCGGAACCACCTGCTCGACTCGCCAGAACCACCTGCCGATCACGCAAAAATCACCTGCCGGCTACGCCACAACCAGTTGGTGAACACTTTGGAATCACCTGCCAGGCTTGCTGGAACCACCTGCCAGTCATGCCAAAATCACCTGCCAACTACGCCAGAACCGCTTGGCGGACACTGCGGAAACACCTGTCGGGCCGGCTGGAACCACATCTCAGACGTGCCAGAAACGTGTTCATGAGATGCTGGAACCACACCCCGAACAGACGGATACCACCTGCCAGAACCGCCTGAACCACCTGCTGAGCACGCCGGAACCACCTGCTCGACTCACCGGTACCACCTCCCTGACACGCCAAAATCACCTGCTGGGTATGCCAGAACCACTTGGCGGACACTCCGGAATCATCTGCCGGACATGCCGGAACCAGCTCTCAGACACACCAGAACCAAGTGCCGGAGACGCCGGAAGCACCTGCCGAGCATGCCGGAGCCACCTGCTCGACTCGCCAGAAACAC
>NW_027227059.1:0-12610 GCF_037783145.1 Equus przewalskii
GCAGGTGATTTTGGCATGTCCGGCAGGTGGTTCAGGCGAGTTGAGCAGGTGGTTCCAACGTGCTTGGCAGGTGCTTCCGGCGTCTCCGGCACGTGTTTCTGGCACATCTGACAGGTGGTTCCGGCATGCCCGAAAGGTGATTCCGGTCTGTCCGGTAGGTGGTTCCAGCCTGCACGGCATGTGGTTCTGGTACGTCTCAGAGGTGGTTGCGCATGCCCAACAGGTGATTCCGGACTGTCCGCCACATGGTTCTGGCACGTCTGAGAGGTGGTTCCGGCATGCCCGGCAGGTCATCCCAGAGAGTCCTCCAAGTGGTTCTGGCATAACACGCAGGTGATTTTGGCGTGTCTGGCAGGTTGTTCCGTTGTGCTTGGCAGGTGGTTCAGGCTTGGCCGGCAGGTGGTTCCAGACTGTCCAGGACGTGTTTCCAGCTTCTGCGGCAGGTGGTTCTGGTACGTCTGAGAGGTGGTTCCGCCATGGCTGGCAGGTGATTCCGGACCGTCCCCCAGGTGGTTCTGGCATAGCCAGCAGTTGATATTGGCCTGTCCGGCAGGTGGTTCCAGCGAGTCGAGCAGGTGGCTCCGGCATGCTCGGCAGGTGCTTCCGGCGTCTCCGGCACGTGGTTCTGGTGTGTCTGAGAGCTGGTTCCGGCATGTCCGGCAGATGATTCCGGAGTGTCCGCCAAGTGGTTCTGGCATACCCGGCTGGTGATTTGGGCATGTCAGGTAGGTGGTTCCGGCGAGTCGAGCAGGTGGCTCCGGCGTGCTCGGCAGGTGGTTCAGACGGGTCTGGCAGGTGTTTTCCATCTGTTCGGGGTGTGGTTCCAGCATCTCATGCACATGGTTCTGGCACGTCTGAGATGTGGTTCCGGCCGGCCCGACAGGTGTTTCCACAGTGTCCGCCAAGTGGTACTGGCGTAGTAGGCAGGTGATTTTGGCATGACCGGCAGGTGGTTCCAGCAAGCCCGGCAGGTGATTCCGAAGTGTTCCCCAACTGGTTGTGGCGTAGCCGGCAGGTGATTTTTGCGTGTCCGGCAGGTGGTTCTGGCGAGTCGAGCAGGTGGTTGCGGCGTGCTCGGCAGGTGCTTCCGGGGTCATTGGCACGTGGTCCTGGCATATCTGAGAGGTGGTTCCGGCATGCCCGGCAGGTGATTCCGGAGTGTTCGCCAAGTGTTTCCGGCGTAGCCGGCAGGTGAGTTTGCATGTAGAGCGGTCGTTCCGGCGGGTCGAGCCGGTGGTTCCGGCGTGTCCGGCAGGTGGTTCCGGTCTGTCCGGCAGGTGGTTCTGTGGTGTCCGGCACGAGGTTCAGTCTGAGAGGCTGTGCCGGCATGCCCCTCACGTGATTCCGGCTTGTCCCCGAAGTGGTGCTGGTGTAGCGGGCAGGTGATTTTGGCGTGTCCGGCAGGTGGTTCAGGCGAGTTGAGCAGGTGGTTGCGACGTGCTCGGCAGGTGCTTCCGGCGTCTCCGGCACGTGTTTCTGGCACATCTGACTCGTGGTTCCGGCATGCCCAAAAGTTGATTCCGGTCTGTCCGGTAGGTGGTTCCGGCGTGCACGGCACGTGGCTCTGGTACGTCTCAGAGGTGGTTGCGTATGCCCAACAGGTGATTCCGGACTGTCCGCCACGTGCTTCTGGCACGTCTGAGAGGTGGTTCCAACTTGCCCGGCAGGTCATTTCGCAGAGTAGTCCAAGTGGTTCTGGCGTAGCCCGCAGGTGATTTTGGCGTGTCCGGCAGGTGGTTCCGCCGTGCTCGGCAGGTGGTTCAGGCATGGCCGTCACGTTGTTCCAGTCTGTCCAGGACGTGTTTCCAGCTTCTCCGGCAGGTGGTTCTGGTACGTCTGAGAGGTGGTTCCGCCATGGCTGGCAGGTGATCCCGGACCGTCCCCCAGGTGGTTCTGGCATAGCCAGCAGTTGATATTGGCCTGTCCGGCAGGTGGTTCCAGCGAGTCGAACAGGTGGCTCCGGCGTTCTTGGCAGGTGGTTCCGGTCTGTCCGGTAGGTGTTTCCGGCGTGTCTGGCACGTGCTTCCGGCACGTCTGAGAGGTGGTTCCGGCATGCGCGGCAGGTGATTCCGTAGTGTCCGCCAGGTGGTTCTGGCATACCCGGCAGGTGATTTTGGCGTGTCCGGCAGGTGTTTCTGGCGAGTCGAGCAGGTGGCTCCGGCATGCTCAGCAGGTGCTTCCGGCGTCTCCGGCACTTGGTTCTGGTGTGTCTGAGAGCTGGTTCCGGCATGTCCGGCAGATGATTCCGGAGTGTCCGCCAAGTGGTTCTGGCATACCCAGCAGGTGATTTTGGCGTGTCAGGGAGTTGGTACCGGTGAGTCGAGCAGGTGGTTCCGGCGTGCTCAGCAGGTGGTTCAGGCGGTTCTGGCAGGTGGTATCCGTCTGTTCGGGGTGTGGTTCCAGCATCTCATGAACACGTTTCTGGCACGTGTGAGATGTGGTTCCTGCCGGCCCGACAGGTGTTTCCGCAGTGTCCGCCAAGCGGTTCTGGCGTAGTTGGCAGGTGATTTTGGCATGACTGGCAGGTGGTTCCAGCAAGCCTGGCAGGTGATTCCAAAGTGTTCACCAACTGGTTGTGGCGTAGCCGGCAGGTGATTTTTGCGTGTCCGGCAGGTGGTTCTGGCGAGTCGAGCAGGTGGTTCCGGCGTGCTCGGCAGGTGCTTCCGGGGTCATTGGCACGTGGTTCTGGCATATCTGAGAGGTGGTTCCGGCATGCCCGGCAGGTGATTCCGGAGTGTTCGCCAAGTGTTTCCGGCATAGCCGGCAGGTGATTTTGCACGTCCAGCGGTCATTCCGGCGGGTAGAGCCGGTGGTTCCGGCGTGTCCGGCAGGTGGCTCCGGTCTGTCCGGCAGGTGGTTCTGTGGTGTGCGGCACGAGGTTCAGTCTGAGAGGCTGTGCCGGCATGCCCCTCACGTGATTCCGGCTTGTCCCCGAAGTGGTGCTGGTGTAGCGGGCAGGTGATTTTGGCGTGTCCGGCAGGTGGTTCAGGCGAGTTGAGCAGGTGGTTGCGACGTGCTTGGCAGGTGCTTCCGGCGTCTCCGGCACGTGTTTCTGGCTCATCTGACTGGTGGTTCCGGCATGCCCAAAAGTTGATTCCGGTCTGTCCGGTAGGTGGTTCCGGCGTGTCCGGCACGTGCTTCCGGCACGTCTGAGAGGTGGTTCCGGCATGCGCGACAGATGATTCCGTAGTGTCCGCCCGGTGGTTCTGCCATACCCGGCAGGTGATTTTGGCGTGTCCGGCAGGTGTTTCTGGCGAGTCGAGCAGGTGGCTCCGGCATGCTCGGCAGGTGCTTCCGGCGTCTCCGGCACTTGGTTCTGGTGTGTCTGAGAGCTGGTTCCGGCATGTCCGGCAGATGATTCCGGAGTGTCCGCCAAGTGGTTCTGGCATACCCAGCAGGTGATTTTGGCATGTCAGGGAGGTGGTACCGTTGAGTCGAGCAGGTGGTTCCGGCGTGCTCAGCAGGTGGTTCAGGCGGTTCTGGCAGGTGGTATCCGTCTGTTCGGGGTGTGGTTCCAGCATCTCATGAACACGTTTCTGGCACGTCTGAGATGTGGTTCCAGCCGGCCCGACAGGTGTTTCCGCAGTGTCCGCCAAGCGGTTCTGGCGTAGTTGGCAGGTGATTTTGGCATGACTGGCAGGTGGTTCCTGCATGCCCGGCAAGTGATTCCGGAGTTTTCGCCAAGTGGTTCTGGCATAGTCGGCAGGTGATTTTGGCATGTCCGGCAGGTGCTTCAGGCGAGTTGAGCAGGTGGTTCCAACGTGCTTGGCAGGTGCTTCCGGCGTCTCCGGCACGTGTTTCTGGCACATCTGACAGGTGGTTCCGGCATGCCCGAAAGGTGATTCCGGTCTGTCCGGTAGGTGGTTCCAGCCTGCACGGAATGTGGTTCTGGTACGTCTCAGAGGTGGTTGCACATGCCCAACAGGTGATTCCGGACTGTCCTCCACATGGTTCTGGCACGTCTGAGAGGTGGTTCCGGCATGCCCGGCAGGTGATTCCGGAGTGTTCGCCAAGTGTTTCCGGCGTAGCCGGCAGGTGATTTTGCATGTCCAGCGGTCGTTCCGGCGTGTCGAGCCGGTGGTTCCGGCGTGTCCGGCAGGTGCTTCCGGTATGTCCGGCAGGTGGTTCTGTGGTGTCCGGCACGAGGTTCAGTCTGAGAGGCTGTGCCGGCATGCCCCTCACGTGATTCCAGCTTGTCCCCGAAGTGGTGCTGGTGTAGCAGGCAGGTGATTTTGGCGTGTCCGGCAGGTGGTTCAGGCGAGTTGAGCAGGTGGTTGCGAAGTGCTCGGCAGGCGCTTCTGGCGTCTCCGGCACGTGTTTCTGGCACATCTGACTGGTGGTTCCGGCATGCCCAAAAGTTGATTCCGGTCTGTCCGGTAGGTGGTTCCGGCGTGCACGGCACGTGGTTCTGGTACGTCTCAGAGGTGGTTGCGTATGCCCAACAGGTGATTCCGGACTGTCCGCCACGTGCTTCTGGCACGTCTGAGAGGTGGTTCCAACATGCCCGGCAGGTCATTTCGGAGAGTCGTCCAAGTGGTTCTGGCGTAGCCCGCAGGTGATTTTGGCGTGTCCGGCAGGTGGTTCCGCCGTGCTCGGCATGTGGTTCAGGCATGGCCGTCACGTGGTTCCAGTCTGTCCAGGACGTGTTTCCAGCTTCTCCGGCACGTGGTTCTGGTACGTCTGAGAGGTGGTTCCGCCATGGCTGGCAGGTGATTCCGGACCGTCCCCCAGGTGGTTCTGGCATAGCCAGCAGTTGATATTGGCCTGTCCGGCAGGTGGTTCCAGCGAGTCGAACAGGTGGCTCCGGCGTGCTCAGCAGGTGGTTCCGGTCTGTCCGGTAGGTGATTCCGGCGTGTCCGGCACGTGCTTCCGGCACGTCTGAGAGGTGGTTCCGGCATGCGCGACAGGTGATTTCGGAGTGTCCGCCAGGTGGTTCTGGCATACCCGGCAGGTGATTTTGGAGTGTCCGGCAGGTGTTTCTGGCGAGTCGAGCAGGTGGCTCCGGCATTCTCGGTAGGTGCTTCCGGCGTCTCCGGCACTTGGTTCTGGTGTGTCTGAGAGCTGGTTCCAGCATGTCCGGCAGATGATTCCGGAGTGTCCGCCAAGTGGTTCTGGCATACCCAGCAGGTGATTTTGGCGTGTCAGGGAGGTGGTACTGGTGAGTCGAGCAGGTGGTTCCTGCGTGCTCGGCAGGTGGTTCAGGCGGTTCTGGCAGGTGGTATCCGTCTGTTCGGGGTGTGGTTCCAGCATCTCATGAACACGTTTCTGGCACGTCTGAGATGTGGTTCCAGCCGGCCCGACAGGTGTTTCCGCAGTGTCCGCCAAACGGTTCTGGCGTAGTTGGCAGGTGATTTTGGCATGACTGGCAGGTGGTTCCAGCAAGCCTGGCAGGTGATTCCAAAGTGTTCACCAACTGGTTGTGGCGTAGCCGGCAGGTGATTTTTGCGTGATCGGCAGGTGGTTCTGGCGAGTCGAGCAGGCGGTTCCGGCGTGCTCGGCTGGTGCTTCCGGGGTCATTGGCACGGGGTTCTGGCATGTCTGAGAGGTGGTTCCTGCATGCCCGGCAAGTGATTCCGGAGTGTTCGCCAAGTGGTTCTGGCATAGTCGGCAGGTGATTTTGGCATGTCCGGCAGGTGGTTCAGGCGAGTTGAGCAGGTGGTTCCAACGTGCTTGGCAGGTGCTTCCGGCGTCTCCGGCACGTGTTTCTGGCACATCTGACAGGTGGTTCCGGCATGCCCGAAAGGTGATTCCGGTCTGTCCGGTAGGTGGTTCCAGCCTGCACGGCATGTGGTTCTGGTACGTCTCAGAGGTGGTTGCGCATGCCCAACAGGTGATTCCGGACTGTCCGCCACATGGTTCTGGCACGTCTGAGAGGTGGTTCCGGCATGCCCGGCAGGTCATCCCAGAGAGTCCTCCAAGTGGTTCTGGCATAACACGCAGGTGATTTTGGCGTGTCTGGCAGGTTGTTCCGTTGTGCTTGGCAGGTGGTTCAGGCTTGGCCGGCAGGTGGTTCCAGACTGTCCAGGACGTGTTTCCAGCTTCTGCGGCAGGTGGTTCTGGTACGTCTGAGAGGTGGTTCCGCCATGGCTGGCAGGTGATTCCGGACCGTCCCCCAGGTGGTTCTGGCATAGCCAGCAGTTGATATTGGCCTGTCCGGCAGGTGGTTCCAGCGAGTCGAGCAGGTGGCTCCGGCATGCTCGGCAGGTGCTTCCGGCGTCTCCGGCACGTGGTTCTGGTGTGTCTGAGAGCTGGTTCCGGCATGTCCGGCAGATGATTCCGGAGTGTCCGCCAAGTGGTTCTGGCATACCCGGCTGGTGATTTGGGCATGTCAGGTAGGTGGTTCCGGCGAGTCGAGCAGGTGGCTCCGGCGTGCTCGGCAGGTGGTTCAGACGGGTCTGGCAGGTGTTTTCCGTCTGTTCGGGGTGTGGTTCCAGCATCTCATGCACATGGTTCTGGCACGTCTGAGATGTGGTTCCGGCCGGCCCGACAGGTGTTTCCACAGTGTCCGCCAAGTGGTACTGGCGTAGTAGGCAGGTGATTTTGGCATGACCGGCAGGTGGTTCCAGCAAGCCCGGCAGGTGATTCCGAAGTGTTCCCCAACTGGTTGTGGCGTAGCCGGCAGGTGATTTTTGCGTGTCCGGCAGGTGGTTCTGGCGAGTCGAGCAGGTGGTTGCGGCGTGCTCGGCAGGTGCTTCCGGGGTCATTGGCACGTGGTCCTGGCATATCTGAGAGGTGGTTCCGGCATGCCCGGCAGGTGATTCCGGAGTGTTCGCCAAGTGTTTCCGGCGTAGCCGGCAGGTGAGTTTGCATGTAGAGCGGTCGTTCCGGCGGGTCGAGCCGGTGGTTCCGGCGTGTCCAGCAGGTGGTTCCGGTCTGTCCGGCAGGTGGTTCTGTGGTGTCCGGCACGAGGTTCAGTCTGAGAGGCTGTGCCGGCATGCCCCTCACGTGATTCCGGCTTGTCCCCGAAGTGGTGCTGGTGTAGCGGGCAGGTGATTTTGGCGTGTCCGGCAGGTGGTTCAGGCGAGTTGAACAGGTGGTTGCGACGTGCTCGGCAGGTGCTTCCGGCGTCTCCGGCACGTGTTTCTGGCACATCTGACTGGTGGTTCCGGCATGCCCAAAAGTTGATTCCGGTCTGTCCGGTAGGTGGTTCCGGCGTGCACGGCACGTGGTTCTGGTACGTCTCAGAGGTGGTTGCGTATGCCCAACAGGTGAATCCGGACTGTCCGCCACGTGCTTCTGGAACGTCTGAGAGGTGGTTCCAACATGCCCGGCAGGTCATTTCGGAGAGTCGTCCAAGTGGTTCTGGCGTAGCCCGCAGGTGATTTTGGCGTGTCTGGCAGGTTGTTCCGTTGTGCTTGGCAGGTGGTTCAGGCTTGGCCGGCAGGTGGTTCCAGACTGTCCAGGACGTGTTTCCAGCTTGTCCGGCAGGTGGTTCTGGTACGTCTGAGAGGTGGTTGCGCCATGGCTGGCAGGTGATTCCGGACCGTCCCCCAGGTGGTTCTGGCATAGCCAGCAGTTGATATTGGCCTGTCCGGCAGGTGGTTCCAGCGAGTCGAACAGGTGGCTCCGGCGTGCTCAGCAGGTGGTTCCGGTCTGTCCGGTAGGTGATTCCGGCGTGTCCGGCACGTGCTTCCGGCACGTCTGAGAGGTGGTTACGGCATGCGCGGCAGGTGATTTCGGAGTGTCCGCCAGGTGGTTCTGGCGTACCCGGCAGGTGATTTTGGCGTGTCCGGCAGGTGTTTCTGGCGAGTCGAGAGGGGGCTCCGGCATGCTCGGCAGGTGCTTCCGGCGTCTCCGGCACTTGGTTCTGATGTGTCTGAGAGCTGGTTCCGGCATGTCCGGCAGGTGATTCCGGAGTGTTCGCCAAGTGTTTCCGGCGTAGCCGGCAGGTGAGTTTGCATGTCCAGCGGTCGTTCCGGCGGGTCGAGCCGGTGGTTCCGGCGTGTCCGGCAGGTGGTTCCGGTCTGTCCGGCAGGTGGTTCTGTGGTGTGCGGCACGAGGTTCAGTCTGAGAGGCTGTGCCGGCATGCCCCTCACGTGATTCCGGCTTGTCCCCGAACTGGTTCTGGTGTAGCGGGCAGGTGACTTTGGCGTGTCCGGCCGGTGGTTCAGACGAGTTGAGCAGGTGGTTGCGACGTGCTTGGCAGGTGCTTCCGGCGTCTCCGGCACGTGTTTCTGGCACATCTGACTGGTGGTTCCGGCATGCCCAAAAGTTGATTCCGGTCTGTCCGGTAGGTGGTTCCGGCGTGCACGGCACGTGGTTCTGGTACGTCTCAGAGGTGGTTGCGTATGCCCAACAGGTGATTCCGGACTGTCAGCCACGTGCTTCTGGCACGTCTGAGTGGTGGTTCCAACATGCCCGGCAGGTCATTTCGGAGAGTCGTCCAAGTGGTTCTGGAGTAGCCCGCAGGTGATTCTGGCGTGTCCGGCAGGTGGTTCCGCCGTGCTCGGCAGGTGGTTCAGGCATGGCCGTCACGTGGTTCCTGTCTGTCCAGGACGTGTTTCCAGCTTCTCCGGCAGGTGGTTCTGGTACGTCTGAGAGGTGGTTCCGCCATGGTTGGCAGGTGATCCCGGACTGTCCCCCAGGTGGTTCTGGCATAGCCAGCAGTTGATATTGGCCTGTCCGGCAGGTGGTTCCAGCGAGTCGAACAGGTGGCTCCGGCGTTCTTGGCAGGTGGTTCCGGTCTGTCCGGTAGGTGTTTCCGGCGTGTCTGGCACGTGCTTCCGGCATGTCTGAGAGGTGGTTCCGGCATGCGCGGCAGGTGATTCCGTAGTGTCCGCGAGGTGGTTCTGGCATACCCGGCAGGTGATTTTGGCGTGTCCGGCAGGTGTTTCTGGCGAGTCGAGCAGGTGGCTCCGGCATGCTCGGCAGGTGCTTCCGGCGTCTCCGGCACTTGGTTCTGGTGTGTCTGAGAGCTGGTTCCGGCATGTCCGGCAGATGATTCCGGAGTGTCCGCCAAGTGGTTCTTGCATACCCCGCAGGTGATTTTGGCGTGTCAGGGAGGTGGTACCGGTGAGTCGAGCAGGTGGTTCCGGCGTGCTCAGCAGGTGGTTCAGGCGGTTCTGGCAGGTGGTATCCGTCTGTTCGGGGTGTGGTTCCAGCATCTCATGAACACGTTTCTGGCACGTCTGAGATGTGGTTCCAGCCGGCCCGACAGGTGTTTCCGCAGTGTCCGCCAAGCGGTTCTGGCGTAGTTGGCAGGTGATTTTGGCATGACTGGCAGGTGGTTCCAGCAAGCCTGGCAGGTGATTCCAAAGTGTTCACCAACTGGTTGTGGCATAGCCGGCGGGTGATTTTTGCGTGATCGGCAGGTGGTTCTGGCGAGTCGAGCAGGTGGTTCCGGCGTGCTCGGCTGGTGCTTCCGGGGTCATTGGCACGGGGTTCTGGCATGTCTGAGAGGTGGTTCCTGCATGCCCGGCAAGTGATTCCGGAGTGTTCGCCAAGTGGTTCTGGCATAGTCGGCAGGTGATTTTGGCATGTCCGGCAGGTGGTTCAGGCGAGTTGAGCAGGTGGTTCCAACGTGCTTGGCAGGTGCTTCCGGCGTCTCCGGCACGTGTTTCTGGCACATCTGACAGGTGGTTCCGGCATGCCCGAAAGGTGATTCCGGTCTGTCCGGTAGGTGGTTCCAGCCTGCACGGCATGTGGTTCTGGTACGTCTCAGAGGTGGTTGCGCATGCCCAACAGGTGATTCCGGACTGTCCGCCACATGGTTCTGGCACGTCTGAGAGGTGGTTCCGGCATGCCCGGCAGGTCATCCCAGAGAGTCCTCCAAGTGGTTCTGGCATAACACGCAGGTGATTTTGGCGTGTCTGACAGGTTGTTCCGTTGTGCTTGGCAGGTGGTTCAGGCTTGGCCGGCAGGTGGTTCCAGACTGTCCAGGACGTGTTTCCAGCTTCTCCGGCAGGTGGTTCTGGTACGTCTGAGAGGTGGTTCCGCCATGGCTGGCAGGTGATTCCGGACCGTCCCCCAGGTGGTTCTGGCATAGCCAGCAGTTGATATTGGCCTGTCCGGCAGGTGGTTCCAGCGAGTCGAACAGGTGGCTCCGGCGTGCTCGGCAGGTGGTTCCGGTCTGTCAGGTAGGTGATTCTGGCGTGTCCGGCACGTGCTTCCGGCACGTCTGAGAGGTGGTTCCGGCATGCGCGACAGGTGATTTCGGAGTGTCCGCCAGGTGGTTCTGGCGTACCCGGCAGGTGATTTTGGCGTGTCCGGCAGGTGTTTCTGGCGAGTCGAGCAGGTGGCTCCGGCATGCTCGGCAGGTGCTTCCGGCGTCTCCGGCACGTGGTTCTTTTGTGTCTGAGAGCTGGTTCCGGCATGTCCGGCAGATGATGCCGGAGTGTCCGCCAAGTGGTTCTGGCATACCCGGCTGGTGATTTGGGCATGTCAGGTAGGTGGTTCCGGCGAGTCGAGCAGGTGGCTCCGGCGTGCTCGGCAGGTTGTTCAGACGGGTCTGGCAGGTGTTTTCCGTCTGTTCGGGGTGTGGTTCCAGCATCTCATGCACATGGTTCTGGCACGTCTGAGATGTGGTTCCGGCCGGCCCGACAGGTGTTTCCACAGTGTCCGCCAAGTGGTACTGGCGTAGTTGGCAGGTGATTTTGGCATGACCGGCAGGTGGTTCCAGCAAGCCCGGCAGGTGATTCCGAAGTGTTCCCCAACTGGTTGTGGCGTAGCCGGCAGGTGATTTTTGCGTGTCCGGCAGGTGGTTCTGGCGAGTCGAGCAGGTGGTTCCGGCGTGCTCGGCAGGTGCTTCTGGGGTCATTGGCACGTGGTTCTGGCATATCTGAGAGGTGGTTCCGGCATGCCCGGCAGGTGATTCCGGAGTGTTCGCCAAGTGTTTCCGGCATAGCCGGCAGGTGATTTTGCATGTCCAGCGGTCGTTCCGGCGGGTCGAGCCGGTGGTTCCGGCGTGTCCGGCAGGTGGTTCCGGTCTGTCCGGCAGGTGGTTCTGTGGTGTGCGGCACGAGGTTCAGTCTGAGAGGCTGTGCCGGCATGCCCCTCACGTGATTCCGGCTTGTCCCCGAAGTGGTGCTGGTGTAGCGGGCAGGTGATTTTGGCGTGTCCGGCAGGTTGTTCAGGCGAGTTGAGCAGGTGGTTGCGACGTGCTCGGCAGGTGCTTCCGGCGTCTCCGGCACGTGTTTCTGGCACATCTGACTGGTGGTTCCGGCATGCCCAAAAGTGGATTCCGGTCTGTCCGGTAGGTGGTTCCTGCGTGCACGGCACGTGGTTCTGGTACGTGTCAGAGGTGGTTGCGTATGCCCAACAGGTGATTCCGGACTGTCCGCCACGTGCTTCTGGCACGTCTGAGAGGTGGTTCCAACTTGCCCGGCAGGTCATTTCGGAGAGTCGTCCAAGTGGTTCTGGCGTAGCCCGCAGGTGATTTTGGCGTGTCAGGCAGGTGGTTCCGCCGTGCTCGGCAGGTGGTTCAGGCATGGCCGTCACGTTGTTCCAGTCTGTCCAGGACGTGTTTCCAGCTTCTCCAGCAGGTGGTTCTGGTACGTCTGAGAGGTGGTTCCGCCATGGCTGGCAGGTGATCCCGGACTGTCCCCCAGGTGGTTCTTTTATAGCCAGCAGTTGATATTGGCCTGTCCGGCAGGTGGTTCCAGCGAGTCGAACAGGTGGCACCGGCGTTCTTGGCAGGTGGTTCCGGTCTGTCCGGTAGGTGTTTCCGGCGTGTGTGGCACGTGCTTCCGGCACGTCTGAGAGGTGGTTCCGGCATGCGCGGCAGGTGATTCCGTAGTGTCCGCCAGGTGGTTCTGGCATACCCGGCAGGTGATTTTGGCGTGTCCGGCAGGTGTTTCTGGCGAGTCGAGCAGGTGGCTCCGGCATGCTCGGCAGGTGCTTCCGGCGTCTCCGGCACTTGGTTCTGGTGTGTCTGAGAGCTGGTTCCGGCATGTCCGGCAGATGATTCCGGAGTGTCCGCCAAGTGGTTCTGGCATACCCAGCAGGTGATTTTGGCGTGTCAGGGAGTTGGTACCGGTGAGTCGAGCAGGTGGTTCCGGCGTGCTCAGCAGGTGGTTCAGGCGGTTCTGGCAGGTGGTATCCGTCTGTTCGGGGTGTGGTTCCAGCATCTCATGAACACGTTTCTGGCACGTCTGATATGTGGTTCCGGCCGGCCCGACAGGTGTTTCCACAGTGTCCGCCAAGCGGTTCTGGCGTAGTTGGCTGGTGATTTTGGCATGACCGGCAGGTGGTTCCAGCAAGACCGGCAGGTGATTCCGAAGTGTTCCCCAACTGGTTGTGGCGTAGCCGGCAGGTGATTTTTGCATATCCTGCAGGTGGTTCTGGCGAGTCGAGCAGGTGGTTCCGGCGTGCTCGGCAGGTGCTTCCGGGGTCATTGGCACGTGGTTCTGGCATATCTGAGAGGTGGTTCCGGCATGCCCGGCAGGTGATTCCGGAGTGTTCGCCAAGTGTTTCCGGCGTAGCCGGCAGGTGATTTTGCATGTCCAGCGGTCGTTCCAGCGGGTCGAGCCGGTGGTTCCGGCATGTCCGGCAGGTGGTTCTGTGGTGTGCGGCACGAGGTTCAGTCTGAGAGGCTGTGCCGGCATGCCCCTCACGTGATTCCGGCTTGTCCCCGAAGTGGTTCTGGTGTAGCGGGCAGGTGATTTTGGCGTGT
>NW_027227060.1:0-13181 GCF_037783145.1 Equus przewalskii
GGAACCACCTGCTCGACTCGCCAGAAACACCTGCCGATCACGCAAAAATCACCTGCCGGCTAAGCCACTACCAGTTGGGGAACACTTCGGAATCACCTGCCGGGCTTGCTGGAACCACCTGCCGGTCATGCCAAAATCACCTGCCAACTACGCCAGTACCACTTGGCGGACACTGTGGAAACACCTGTCGGGCCGACCGGAACCACATCTCAGACGTGCCAGAACCATGTGCATGAGATGCTGGAACCACACCCCGAACAGACGGAAAACACCTGCCGAGACGCCGGAACCACCTGCCGAGCACGCCGGAACCACCTGCTCGACTCGCCGGAACCACCTGCCGGACATGCCAAAATCACCTGCCGGCTATGCCAGAACCACTTGGCGAACACTCCGGAATCACTCTGCCGGGCATGCAGGAACCACCTCTCAGACATGCCAGAACCACGTGCCAATGACCCCGGAAGCACCTGCCGAGCACGCCGGAACCACCTGCTCGACTCGCCAGAACCACCTGCCGATCACGCAAAAATCACCTGCCGGCTACGCCACAACCAGTTGGTGAACACTTTGGAATCACCTGCCAGGCTTGCTGGAACCACCTGCCAGTCATGCCAAAATCACCTGCCAACTACGCCAGAACCGCTTGGCGGACACTGCGGAAACACCTGTCGAGCCGGCTGGAACCACATCTCAGACGTGCCAGAAACGTGTTCATGAGATGCTGGAACCACACCCCGAACAGACGGATACCACCTGCCAGAACCGCCTGAACCACCTGCTGAGCACGCCGGAACCACCTGCTCGACTCACCGGTACCACCTCCCTGATACGCCAAAATCACCTGCTGGGTATGCCAGAACCACTTGGCGGACACTCCGGAATCATCTGCCGGACATGCCGGAACCAGCTCTCAGACACACCAGAACCAAGTGCCGGAGACGCCGGAAGCACCTGAGGAGCATGCCGGAGCCACCTGCTCGACTCGCCAGAAACACCTGCCGGACACGCCAAAATCACCTGCCGGGTACGCCAGAAACACCTGGCGGACACTCCTGAATCACCTGTCGCGCATGACGGAACCACCTCTCAGACGTGCCGGAAGCACGTGCCAGACACGCCGGAAACACCTACCGGACAGACCGGAACCACCTGCCAAGAACGCCAGAGCCACCTGTTCGACTCGCTGGAACCACCTGCCGGACAGGCCAATATCAACTGCTGGCTATGCCAGAACCACCTGGGGGACAGTCCGGTATCCCCTGCCAGCCATGGGGGAACCAACGCTCAGACGTACCAGAACCACCTGCCGGAGAAGCTGGAAACACGTCCTGGACAGACTGGAACCACGTGACGGCCATGCCTGAACCACCTGCCGAGCACGGCGGAACCACCTGCCGGACACGCCAAAATCACCTGCGGGCTACGCCAGAACCACTTGGACGACTCTCCGAAATGACCTGCCGGGCATGTTGGAACCACCTCTCAGACGTGCCAGAAGCACGTGGCGGACAGTCCGGAATCACCTGTTGGGCATACGCAACCACCTCTGACACGTACCAGAACCACGTGCCGTGCACGCCGGAACCACCTACCGGACAGACCGGAATCAACTTTTGGGCATGCCGGAACCACCAGTCAGATGTGCCAGACACACGTGCCGGAGACGCCGGAAGCACCTGCCGAGCACGTCGCAACCACCTGCTCAACTCGCCTGAACCACCTGCCGGACACGCCAAAATCACCTGCCCGCTACACCAGCACCACTTCGGGGACAAGCCGGAATCACGTGAGGGGCATGCCGGCACAGCCTCTCAGACTGAACCTCGTGCCGGACACCACAGAACCACCTGCCGGACAGACCGGAACCACCTGCCGGACACGCCGGAACCACCGGCTCGACCCGCCGGAACGACCGCTGGACATGCAAAATCACCTGCCGGCTACGCCGGAAACACTTGGCGAACACTCCGGAATCACCTGCCGGGCATGCCGGAACCTCGTCTCAGATATGCCAGAACCTCGTGCCAATGACCCCGGAAGCACCTGACGAGCACGCCGGAACGACCTGCTCGACTCGCCAGAACCACCTGCCGGACACGCAAAAATCACCTGCCGGCTACGCCAGAACCACCTGGCGGACACTCCGAAATCACCTGTTGCGCATGCCGGAACCACCTCTCAGACGTGCCGGACACGCCGGAATCACCTACCGGACAGACCGGAACCACCTGCCAAGAACGCCGGAGCCACCTGTTCGACTCGCTGGAACCACCTGCCGGACAGGCCAATATCAACTGCTGGCTATGCCAGAACCACCTGGGGGACGGTCCGGAATCACCTGCCAGCCATGGCGGAACCACCTCTCAGACGTACCAGAACCACCTGCCGGAGAAGCTGGAAACACGTCCTGGACAGACTGGAACCACGTGACGGCCATGCCTGAACCACCTGCCGAGCACGGCGGAACCACCTGCCGGACACGCCAAAATCACCTGCGGGCTACGCCAGAACCACTTGGACGACTCTCCGAAATGACCTGCCGGGCATGTTGGAACCACCTCTCAGACGTGCCAGAAGCACGTGGCGGACAGTCCGGAATCACCTGTTGGGCATACGCAACCACCTCTGACACGTACCAGAATCACGTGCCGTGCACGCCGGAACCACCTACCGGACAGACCGGAATCAACTTTTGGGCATGCCGGAACCACCAGTCAGATGTGCCAGAAACACGTGCCGGAGACGCCGGAAGCACCTGCCGAGCACGTCGCAACCACCTGCTCAACTCGCCTGAACCACCTGCCGGACACGCCAAATTCACCTGCCCGCTACACCAGCACCACTTCGGGGACAAGCCGGAATCACGTGAGGGGCATGCCGGCACAGCCTCTCAGACTGAACCTCGTGCCGGACACCACAGAACCACCTGCCGGACAGACCGGAACCACCTGCCGGACACGCCGGAACCACCGGCTCGACCCGCCGGAACGACCGCTGGACATGCAAAATCACCTGCCGGCTACGCCGGAAACACTTGGCGAACACTCCGGAATCACCTGCCGGGCATGCCGGAACCACCTCTCAGATATGCCAGAACCACGTGCCAATGACCCCGGAAGCACCTGCCGAGCACGCCGGAACCACCTGCTCGACTCGCCAGAACCACCTGCCGGACACGCAAAAATCACCTGCCGGCTACGCCACAACCAGTTGGGGAACACTTCGGAATCACCTGCCGGGCTTGCTGGAACCACCTGCCGGTCATGCCAAAATCACCTGCCAACTACGCCAGTACCACTTGGCGGACACTGTGGAAACACCTGTCGGGCCGGCCGGAACCACATCTCAGACGTGCCAGAACCATGTGCATGAGATGCTGGAACCACACCCCGAACAGACGGAAAACACCTGCCAGACCCGTCTGAACAACCTGCCGAGCACGCCGGAGCCACCTGCTCGACTCGCCGGAACCACCTACCTGACATGCCCAAATCACCAGCCGGGTATGCCAGAACCACTTGGCGGACACTCCGGAATCCTCTGCCGGACATGCCGGAACCAGCTCTCAGACACACCAGGACCACGTGCCGAAGACGCCGGAAGCACCTGCCGAGCATGCCGGAGCCACCTGCTCGACTCGCCAGAAACACCTGCCGGACACTCCAAAATCACCTGCCGGGTACGCCAGAACCACCTGGCGGACACTCCGAAATCACCTGTCGTGCATGCCGGAACCACCTCTCAGACGTGCCGGAAGCACGTGCCGGACACGCCGGAATCACCTACCGGACAGACCGGAACCACCTGCCGAGCACGCCGGAGCCACCTGTTCGACTCGCTGGAACCACCTGCCGGACAGGCCAATATCAACTGCTGGCTATGCCAGAACCACCTGGGGGACGGTCCGGAATCACCTGCCAGCCATGGCGGAACCACCTCTCAGACGTACCAGAACCACCTGCCGGAGAAGCTGGAAACACGTCCTGGACAGTCTGGAACCACCTGCCGGCCAAGCCTGAACCACCTGCCAAGCACAACGGAACAACCTGCCAGACACGCCAAAATCACCTGCGTGTTATGCCAGAACCACTTGGAGGACTCTCTGGGATGACCTGCCGGGCATGCCGGAACCACCTCTCAGACGTGCCAGAACCATGTGGCGGACAGTCCGGAATCACCTGTTGGGCATGCGCAACCACCTCTGAGACGTACCAGAACCACATGCCGTGCCGGCTGGAACCACCTACCGGACAGACCGGAATCACCTTTCGGGCATGCCGGAACAACCTGTCAGATGTGCCAGAAACACGTGCCAGAGACGCCGGAATCACCTGCCAAGCACGTTGGAACCACCTGCTCAACTCGCCTGAACCACCTGCCGGACATGCCAAAATCACCTGCCGACTATGCCAGAACCACTTGGCGAACACTCCGGAATCACTTGCCGGGCATGCAGGAACCACCTCTCAGACATGCCAGAACCCCGTGCCAATGACCCCGGAAGCACCAGCCGAGCACGCCGGAACCACCTGCTCGACTCGCCAGAACCACCTGCCGATCACGCAAAAATCACCTGCCGGCTACGCCACAACCAGTTGGGGAACACTTTGGAATCACCTGCCAGGCTTGCTGGAACCACCTGCCAGTCATGCCAAAATCACCTGCCAACTACGCCAGAACCGCTTGGCGGACACTGCGGAAACACCTGTCGGGCCGGCTGGAACCACATCTCAGACGTGCCAGAAACGTGTTCATGAGATGCTGGAACCACACCCCGAACAGACGGATACCACCTGCCAGAACCGCCTGAACCACCTGCTGAGCACGCCGGAACCACCTGCTCGACTCACCGGTACCACCTCCCTGACACGCCAAAATGACCTGCTGGGTATGCCAGAACCACTTGGCGGACACTCCGGAATCATCTGCCGGACATGCCGGAACCAGCTCTCAGACACACCAGAACCAAGTGCCGGAGACGCCGGAAGCACCTGCCGAGCATGCCGGAGCCACCTGCTCGACTCGCCAGAAACACCTGCCGGACACGCCAAAATCACCTGCCGGGTACGCCAGAACCACCTGGCGGACACTCCGGAATCACCTGTCGCGCATGACAGAAACACCTCTCAGACGTGCCGGAAGCACGTGCCAGACACGCCGGAAACACCTACCGGAAAGACCGGAACCACCTGCCAAGAACACCGGAGCCACCTGTTCGACTCGCTGGAACCACCTGCCGGACAGGCCAATATCAACTGCTGGCTATGCCAGAACCACCTGGGGGACAGTCCGGGTTCAACTGCCAGCCATGGCGGAACCACCTCTCAGACGTACCAGACCACCTGCCGGAGAAGCTGGAAACACGTCCTGGACAGACTGGAACCACGTGACGGCCATGCCTGAACCACCTGCCGAGCACGGCGGAACCACCTGCCGGACACGCCAAAATCACCTGCGGGCTACGCCAGAACCACTTGGACGACTCTCCGAAATGACCTGCCGGGCATGTTGGAACCACCTCTCAGACGTGCCAGAAGCATGTGGCGGACAGTCCGGAATCACCTGTTGGGCATACGCAACCACCTCTGACACGTTCCAGAACCACGTGCCGTGCACGCCGGAACCACCTACCGGACAGACCGGAATCAACTTTTGGGCATGCCGGAACCACCAGTCAGATGTGCCAGAAACACGTGCCGGAGACGCCGGAAGCACCTGCCGAGCACGTCGCAACCACCTGCTCAACTCGCCTGAACCACCTGCCGGACACGCCAAAATCACCTGCCCGCTACACCAGCACCACTTCGGGGACAAGCCGGAATCACGTGAGGGGCATGCCGGCACAGCCTCTCAGACTGAACCTCGTGCCGGACACCACAGAACCACCTGCCGGACAGACCGGAACCACCTGCCGGACACGTCGGAACCACCGGCTCGACCCGCCGGAACGACCGCTGGACATGCAAAATCACCTGCCGGCTACGCCGGAAACACTTGGCGAACACTCCGGAAACACCTGCCGGGCATGCCGGAACCACCTCTCACATATGCCAGAACCACGTGCCAATGACCCCGGAAGCACCTGCCGAGCACGCCGGAACCACCTGCTCGACTCGCCAGAACCACCTGCCGGACACGCAAAGATCACCTGCCGGCTACGCCACAACCAGTTGGGGAACATTTCGGAATCACCTGCCGGGCTTGCTGGAACCACCTGCCGGTCATGCCAAAATCACCTGCCAACTACGCCAGTACCACTTGGCGGACACTGTGGAAACACCTGTCGGGCCGGCCGGAACCACATCTCAGACGTGCCAGAACCATGTGCATGAGATGCTGGAACCACACCCCGAACAGACGGAAAACACCTGCCAGACCCGTCTGAACAACCTGCCGAGCACGCCGGAGCCACCTGCTCGACTCGCCGGAACCACCTACCTGACATGCCAAAATCACCAGCCGGGTATGCCAGAACCACTTGGCGGACACTCCGGAATCATCTGCCGGACATGCCGGAACCAGCTCTCAGACACACCAGAACCACGTGCCGGAGACGCCGGAAGCACCTTCCGAGCATGCCGGAGCCACCTGCTCGACTCGCCAGAAACACCTGCCGGACACGCCAAAATCACCTGCCGGGTACGCCAGAACCACCTGGCGCACACTCCGAAACCACCTGTCGCGCATGCCGGAACCACCTCTCAGACGTGCCGGAAGCACGTGCCGGACACGCCGGAATCACCTACCGGACAGACCGGAACCACCTGCCGAGCACGCCGGAGCCACCTGTTCGACTCGCTGGAACCACCTGCCGGACAGGCCAATATCAACTGCTGGCTATGCCAGAACCACGTGATGGATGGTCCGGAATCACCTGCCAGCCATGGCGGAACCACCTCTCAGACGTACCAGAACCACCTGCCGGAGAAGCTGGAAACACGTCCTGGACAGTCTGGAACCACCTGCCGGCCAAGCCTGAACCACCTGCCAAGCACAACGGAACAACCTGCCAGACACGCCAAAATCACCTGCGTGTTATGCCAGAACCACTTGGAGGACTCTCTGGGATGACCTGCCGGGCATGCCGGAACCACCTCTCAGACGTGCCAGAACCATGTGGCGGACAGTCCGGAATCACCTGTTGGGCATGCGCAACCACCTCTGAGACGTACCGGAACCACATGCCGTGCCGGCTGGAACCACCTACTGGACAGACCGGAATCACCTTTCGGGCATGCCGGAACCACCTGTCAGATGTGCCAGAAACACGTGCCGGAGACGCCGGAAGCACCTGCCAAGCACGTTGGAACCACATGTTCAACTCGCCTGAACCACCTGCCGGACATGCCAAAATCACCTGCCGACTATGCCAGAACCACTTGGCGAACACTCCGGAATCACTTGCCGCTCATGCAGGAACCACCTCTCAGACATGACAGAAACCCGTGCCAATGACCCCGGAAGCACCAGCCGAGCACGCCGGAACCACCTGCTCGACTCGCCAGAACCACCTGCCGATCACGCAAAAATCACCTGCCGGCTACGCCACAACCAGTTGGGGAACACTTTGGAATCACCTGCCAGGCTTGCTGGAACCACCTGCCAGTCATGCCAAAATCACCTGCCAACTACGCCAGAACCGCTTGGCGGACACTGCGGAAACACCTGTCGGGCCGGCTGGAACCACATCTCAGACGTGCCAGAAACGTGTTCATGAGATGCTGGAACCACACCCCGAACAGACGGATACCACCTGCCTGAACCGCCTGAACCACCTGCTGAGCACGCCGGAACCACCTGCTCGACTCACCGGTACCACCTCCCTGACACGCCAAAATCACCTGCTGGGTATGCCAGAACCACTTGGCGGACACTCCGGAATCATCTGCCGGACACGCCGGAACCAGCTCTCAGACACACCAGAACCAAGAGCCGGAGACGCCGGAAGCACCTGCTGAGCATGCCGGAGCCACCTGCTCGACTCGCCAGAAACACCTGCCGGACACGCCAAAATCACCTGCCGGGTACGCCAGAACCACCTGGCGGACACTCCGGAATCACCTTTTCGCGCATGACGGAACAACCTCTCAGACGTGCCGGAAGCACGTGCCAGACACGCCGGAAACACCTACCGGACAGACCGGAACCACCTGCCAAGAACGCCGGAGCCACCTGTTCGACTCGCTGGAACCACCTGCCGGACAGGCCAATATCAACTGCTGGCTATGCCAGAACCACCTGGGGGACGGTCCGGGATCACCTGCCAGCCATGGCGGAACCACCTCTCAGACGTACCAGAACCACCTGCCGGAGAAGCTGGAAACACGTCCTGGACCGACTGGAACCACGTGACGGCCATGCCTGAACCACCTGCCGAGCACGGCGGAACCACCTGCCGGACACGCCAAAATCACCTGCGGGCTACGCCAGAACCACTTGGACGACTCTCCGAAATGACCTGCCGGGCATGTTGGAACCACCTCTCAGACGTGCCAGAAGCACGTGGCGGACAGTCCGGAATCACCTGTTGGGCATACGCAACCACCTCTGAGACGTACCAGAACCACGTGCCGTGCACGCCGGAACCACCTACCGGACAGACCGGAATCAACTCTTGGGCATGCCGGAACCACCAGTCAGATGTGCCAGAAACACGTGCCGGAGACGCCGGAAGCACCTGCCGAGCACGTCGCAACCACCTGCTCAACTCGCCTGAACCACCTGCCGGACACGCCAAAATCACCTGCCCGCTACACCAGCACCACTTCGGGGACAAGCCGGAATCACGTGAGGGGCATGCCGGCACAGCCTCTCAGACTGAACCTCGTGCCGGACACCACAGAACCACCTGCCGGACAGACCGGAACCACCTGCCGGACACGCCGGAACCACCGGCTCGACCCGCCGGCACGACCGCTGGACATGCAAAATCACCTGCCGGCTACGCCGGAAACACTTGGCGAAGACTCTGGAATCACCTGCCGGGCATGCCGGAACCACCTCTCAGATATGCCAGAACCACGTGCCAATGACCCCGGAAGCACCTGGGGAGCACGCCGGAACCACCTGCTCGACTCGCCAGAAACACCTGCCGATCACGCAAAAATCACCTGCCGGCTACGCCACTACCAGTTGGGGAACACTTCGGAATCACCTGCCGGGCTTGCTGGAACCACCTGCCGGTCATGCCAAAATCACCTGCCAACTACGCCAGTACCACTTGGCGGACACTGTGGAAACACCTGTCGGGCCGACCGGAACCACATCTCAGACGTGCCAGAACCATGTGCATGAGATGCTGGAACCACACCCCGAACAGACGGAAAACACCTGCCAGACCCGTCTGAACAACCTGCCGAGCACGCCGGAGCCACCTGCTCGACTCGCCGGAACCACCTACCTGACATGCCCAAATCACCAGCCGGGTATGCCAGAACCACTTGGCGGACACTCCGGAATCCTCTGCCGGACATGCCGGAACCAGCTCTCAGACACACCAGAACCACGTGCCGGAGACGCCGGAAGCACCTGCCGAGCATGCCGGAGCCACCTGCTCGACTCGCCAGAAACACCTGCCGGACACACCAAAATCACCTGCCGGGTACGCCAGAACCACCTGGCGGACACTCCGAAATCACCTGTCGCGCATGCCGGAACCACCTGTCAGACGTGCCGGAAGCACGTGCCGGACACGCCGGAATCACCTACCGGACAGACCGGAACCACCTGCCGAGCACGCCGGAGCCACCTGTTCGACTCGCTGGAACCACCTGCCGGACAGGCCAATATCAACTGCTGGCTATGCCAGAACCACCTGGGGGACGGTCCGGAATCACCTGCCAGCCATGGCGGAACCACCTCTCAGACGTACCAGAACCACCTGCCGGAGAAGCTGGAAACACGTCCTGGACAGTCTGGAACCACCTGCCGGCCAAGCCTGAACCACCTGCCAAGCACAACGGAACAACCTGCCAGACACGCCAAAATCACCTGCGTGTTATGCCAGAACCACTTGGAGGACTCTCTGGGATGACCTGCCGGGCATGCCGGAACCACCTCTCAGACGTGCCAGAACCATGTGGCGGACAGTCCGGAATCACCTGTTGGGCATGCGCAACCAACTCTGAGACGTACCAGAACCACATGCCGTGCCGGCTGGAACCACCTACCGGACAGACCGGAATCACCTTTCGGGCATGCCGGAACCACCTGTCAGATGTGCCAGAAACACGTGCCGGAGACGCCGGAAGCACCTGCCAAGCACGTTGGAACCACCTGCTCAACTCGCCTGAACCACCTGCCGGACATGCCAAAATCACCTGCCGACTATGCCAGAACCACTTGGCGAACACTCCGGAATCACTTGCCGGGCATGCAGGAACCACCTCTCAGACATGCCAGAACCCCGTGCCAATGACCCCGGAAGCACCAGCCGAGCACGCCGGAACCACCTGCTCGACTCGCCAGAACCACCTGCCGATCACGCAAAAATCACCTGCCGGCTACGCCACAACCAGTTGGTGAACACTTTGGAATCACCTGCCAGGCTTGCTGGAACCACCTGCCAGTCATGCCAAAATCACCTGCCAACTACGCCAGAACCGCTTGGCGGACACTGCGGAAACACCTGTCGAGCCGGCTGGAACCACATCTCAGACGTGCCAGAAACGTGTTCATGAGATGCTGGAACCACACCCCGAACAGACGGATACCACCTGCCAGAACCGCCTGAACCACCTGCTGAGCACGCCGGAACCACCTGCTCGACTCACCGGTACCACCTCCCTGATACGCCAAAATCACCTGCTGGGTATGCCAGAACCACTTGGCGGACACTCCGGAATCATCTGCCGGACATGCCGGAACCAGCTCTCAGACACACCAGAACCAAGTGCCGGAGACGCCGGAAGCACCTGAGGAGCATGCCGGAGCCACCTGCTCGACTCGCCAGAAACACCTGCCGGACACGCCAAAATCACCTGCCGGGTACGCCAGAAACACCTGGCGGACACTCCTGAATCACCTGTCGCGCATGACGGAACCACCTCTCAGACGTGCCGGAAGCACGTGCCAGACACGCCGGAAACACCTACCGGACAGACCGGAACCACCTGCCAAGAACGCCAGAGCCACCTGTTCGACTCGCTGGAACCACCTGCCGGACAGGCCAATATCAACTGCTGGCTATGCCAGAACCACCTGGGGGACAGTCCGGTATCCCCTGCCAGCCATGGGGGAACCAACGCTCAGACGTACCAGAACCACCTGCCGGAGAAGCTGGAAACACGTCCTGGACAGACTGGAACCACGTGACGGCCATGCCTGAACCACCTGCCGAGCACGGCGGAACCACCTGCCGGACACGCCAAAATCACCTGCGGGCTACGCCAGAACCACTTGGACGACTCTCCGAAATGACCTGCCGGGCATGTTGGAACCACCTCTCAGACGTGCCAGAAGCACGTGGCGGACAGTCCGGAATCACCTGTTGGGCATACGCAACCACCTCTGACACGTACCAGAACCACGTGCCGTGCACGCCGGAACCACCTACCGGACAGACCGGAATCAACTTTTGGGCATGCCGGAACCACCAGTCAGATGTGCCAGAAACACGTGCCGGAGACGCCGGAAGCACCTGCCGAGCACGTCGCAACCACCTGCTCAACTCGCCTGAACCACCTGCCGGACACGCCAAATTCACCTGCCCGCTACACCAGCACCACTTCGGGGACAAGCCGGAATCACGTGAGGGGCATGCCGGCACAGCCTCTCAGACTGAACCTCGTGCCGGACACCACAGAACCACCTGCCGGACAGACCGGAACCACCTGCCGGACACGCCGGAACCACCGGCTCGACCCGCCGGAACGACCGCTGGACATGCAAAATCACCTGCCGGCTACGCCGGAAACACTTGGCGAACACTCCGGAATCACCTGCCGGGCATGCCGGAACCACCTCTCAGATATGCCAGAACCACGTGCCAATGACCCCGGAAGCACCTGCCGAGCACGCCGGAACCACCTGCTCGACTCGCCAGAACCACCTGCCGGACACGCAAAAATCACCTGCCGGCTACGCCACAACCAGTTGGGGAACACTTCGGAATCACCTGCCGGGCTTGCTGGAACCACCTGCCGGTCATGCCAAAATCACCTGCCAACTACGCCAGTACCACTTGGCGGACACTGTGGAAACACCTGTCGGGCCGGCCGGAACCACATCTCAGACGTGCCAGAACCATGTGCATGAGATGCTGGAACCACACCCCGAACAGACGGAAAACACCTGCCAGACCCGTCTGAACAACCTGCCGAGCACGCCGGAGCCACCTGCTCGACTCGCCGGAACCACCTACCTGACATGCCCAAATCACCAGCCGGGTATGCCAGAACCACTTGGCGGACACTCCGGAATCCTCTGCCGGACATGCCGGAACCAGCTCTCAGACACACCAGGACCACGTGCCGAAGACGCCGGAAGCACCTGCCGAGCATGCCGGAGCCACCTGCTCGACTCGCCAGAAACACCTGCCGGACACTCCAAAATCACCTGCCGGGTACGCCAGAACCACCTGGCGGACACTCCGAAATCACCTGTCGCGCATGCCGGAACCACCTCTCAGACGTGCCGGAAGCACGTGCCGGACACGCCGGAATCACCTACCGGACAGACCGGAACCACCTGCCGAGCACGCCGGAGCCACCTGTTCGACTCGCTGGAACCACCTGCCGGACAGGCCAATATCAACTGCTGGCTATGCCAGAACCACCTGGGGGACGGTCCGGAATCACCTGCCAGCCATGGCGGAACCACCTCTCAGACGTACCAGAACCACCTGCCGGAGAAGCTGGAAACACGTCCTGGACAGTCTGGAACCACCTGCCGGCCAAGCCTGAACCACCTGCCAAGCACAACGGAACAACCTGCCAGACACGCCAAAATCACCTGCGTGTTATGCCAGAACCACTTGGAGGACTCTCTGGGATGACCTGCCGGGCATGCCGGAACCACCTCTCAGACGTGCCAGAACCATGTGGCGGACAGTCCGGAATCACCTGTTGGGCATGCGCAACCACCTCTGAGACGTACCAGAACCACATGCCGTGCCGGCTGGAACCACCTACCGGACAGACCGGAATCACCTTTCGGGCATGCCGGAACCACCTGTCAGA
>NW_027227061.1:0-28908 GCF_037783145.1 Equus przewalskii
CTTCCGGCGTCTCCGGCACGTGTTTCTGGCACATCTGACTGGTGGTTCCGGCATGCCCAAAAGTTGATTCCGGTCTGTCCGGTAGGTGGTTCCGGCGTGCACGGCACGTGGTTCTGGTACGTGTCAGAGGTGGTTGCGTATGCCCAACAGGTGATTCCGGACTGTCCGCCACGTGCTTCTGGCACGTCTGAGAGGTGGTTCCAACATGCCCGGCAGGTCATTTCGGAGAGTCGTCCAAGTGGTTCTGGCGTAGCCCGCAGGTGATTTTGGCGTGTCCGGCAGGTGGTTCCGCCGTGCTCGGCAGGTGGTTCAGGCATGGCCGTCACGTGGTTCCTGTCTGTCCAGGACGTGTTTCCAGCTTCTCCGGCAGGTGGTCCTGGTACTTCTGAGAGGTGGTTCCGCCATGGCTGGCAGGTGATCCCGGACTGTCCCCCAGGTGGTTCTGGCATAGCCAGCAGTTGATATTGGCCTGTCCGGCAGGTGGTTCCAGCGAGTCGAACAGGTGGCTCCGGCGTGCTCGGCAGGTGGTTCGGGTCTTTCCGGTAGGTGATTCCGGCGTGTCCGGCACGTGCTTCCGGCACGTCTGAGAGGTGGTTCCGGCATGCGCGACAGGTGATTTCGGAGTGTCTGCCTGGTTGTTCTGGCGTAGCCGGCAGGTGATTTTGGCGTGTCCGGCAGGTGTTTCTGGCGAGTCGAGCAGGTGGCTCCGGCATGCTCGGCAGGTGCTTCCGGCGTCTCCGGCACGTGGTTCTGGTGTGTCTGAGAGCTGGTTCCGGCATGTCCAGCAGATGATTCCGGAGTGTCCGCCAAGTGGTTCTGGCATACCCGGCTGGTGATTTGGGCATGTCAGGTAGGTGGTTCCGGCAAGTCGAGCAGGTGGCTCCGGCGTGCTCGGCAGGTTGTTCAGATGGGTCTGGCAGGTGTTTTCCGTCTGTTCGGCGTGTGGTTCCAGCATCTCATGAACACGTTTCTGGCACGTCTGAGATGTGGTTCCAGCCGGCCCGACAGGTGTTTCCGCAGTGTCCGCCAAGCGGTTCTGGCGTAGTTGGCAGGTGATTTTGGCATGACTGGCAGGTGGTTCCAGCAAGCCTGGCAGGTGATTCCAAAGTGTTCACCAACTGGTTGTGGCGTAGCCGGCAGGTGATTTTTGCGTGATCGGCAGGTGGTTCTGGCGAGTCGAGCAGGTGGTTCCGGCGTGCTCGGCTGGTGCTTCCGGGGTCATTGGCACGGGGTTCTGGCATGTCTGAGAGGTGGTTCCTGCGTGCCCGGCAAGTGATTCCGGAGTGTTCGCCAAGTGGTTCTGGCATAGTCGGCAGGTGATTTTGGCATGTCCGGCAGGTGGTTCAGGCGAGTTGAGCAGGTGGTTCCAACGTGCTTGGCAGGTGCTTCCGGCGTCTCCGGCACGTGTTTCTGGCACATCTGACAGGTGGTTCCGGCATGCCCGAAAGGTGATTCCGGTCTGTCCGGTAGGTGGTTCCAGCCTGCACGGCATGTGGTTCTGGTACGTCTCAGAGGTGGTTGCGCATGCCCAACAGGTGATTCCGGACTGTCCGCCACATGGTTCTGGCACGTCTGAGAGGTGGTTCCGGCATGCCCGGCAGGTCATCCCAGAGAGTCCTCCAAGTGGTTCTGGCATAACACGCAGGTGATTTTGGCGTGTCTGGCAGGTTGTTCCGTTGTGCTTGGCAGGTGGTTCAGGCTTGGCCGGCAGGTGGTTCCAGACTGTCCAGGACGTGTTTCCAGCTTCTCCGGCAGGTGGTTCTGGTACGTCTGAGAGGTGGTTCCGCCATGGCTGGCAGGTGATTCCGGACCGTCCCCCAGGTGGTTCTGGCATAGCCAGCAGTTGATATTGGCCTGTCCGGCAGGTGGTTCCAGCGAGTCGAACAGGTGGCTCCGGCGTGCTCGGCAGGTGGTTCCGGTCTGTCCGGTAGGTGATTCCGGCGTGTCCGGCACGTGCTTCCGGCACGTCTGAGAGGTGGTTCCGGCATGCGCGACAGGTGGTTTCGGAGTGTCCGCCAGGTGGTTCTGGCGTACCCGGCAGGTGATTTTGGCGTGTCCGGCAGGTGTTTCTGGCGAGTCGAGCAGGTGGCTCTGGCATGCTCGGCAGGTGCTTCCGGCGTCTCCAGCACGTGGTTCTGGTGTGTCTGAGAGCTGGTTCCGGCATGTCCGGCAGATGATTCCGGAGTGTCCGCCAAGTGGTTCTGGCATACCCGGCTGGTGATTTGGGCATGTCAGGTAGGTGGTTCCGGCGAGTCGAGCAGGTGGCTCCGGCGTGCTCGGCAGGTTGTTCAGACGGGTCTGGCAGGTGTTTTCCGTCTGTTCGGGGTGTGGTTCCAGCATCTCATGCACATGGTTCTGGCACGTCTGAGATGTGGTTCCGGCCGGCCCGACAGGTGTTTCCACAGTGTCCGCCAAGTGGTACAGGCGTAGTTGGCAGGTGATTTTGGCATGACCGGCAGGTGGTTCCAGCAAGCCCGGCAGGTGATTCCGAAGTGTTCCCCAACTGGTTGTGGCGTAGCCGGCAGGTGATTTTTGCGTGTCCGGCAGGTGGTTCTGGCGAGTCGAGCAGGTGGTTCCGGCGTGCTCGGCAGGTGCTTCCGGAGTGTTCGCCAAGTGTTTCCGGCGTAGCCGGCAGGTGATTTTGCATGTCCAGCGGTCGTTCCGGCGGGTCGAGCCGGTGGTTCCGGCGTGTCCGGCATGTGGTTCCGGTCTGTCCGGCAGGTGGTTCTGTGGTGTCCGGCACGAGGTTCAGTCTGAGAGGCTGTGCCGGCATGCCCCTCACGTGATTCCGGCTTGTCCCCGAAGTGGTGCTGATGTAGCGGGCAGGTGATTTTGGCGTGTCCGGCAGGTGGTTCAGGCGAGTTGAGCAGGTGGTTGCGATGTGCTCGGCAGGTGCTTCCGTCGTCTCCGGCACGTGTTTCTGGCACATCTGACTGGTGGTTCCGGCATGCCCAAGAGTTGATTCCGGTCTGTCGGGTAGGTGGTTCCGGCTTGCACGGCACGAGGTTCTGGTACGTCTAAGAGGTGGTTGCGTATGCCCAACAGGTGATTCCGGACTGTCCGCCACGTGCTTCTGGCACGTCTGAGAGGTGGTTCCAACATGCCAGGCAGGTCATTTCGGAGAGTCGTCCAAGTGGTTCTGGCGTAGCCCGCAGGTGATTTTGGCGTGTCCGGCAGGTGGTTCCGCCGTGCTCGGCAGGTGGTTCAGGCATGGCCGTCGCGTGGTTCCAGTCTGTCCAGGACGTGTTTCCAGCTTCTCCGGCAGGTGGTTCTGGTACGTCTGAGAGGTGGTTCCGCCATGGCTGGCAGGTGATCCCGGACTGTCCCCCAGGAGGTTCTGGCATAGCCAGCAGTTGATATTGGCCTGTCCGGCAGGTGGTTCCAGCGAGTCGAACAGGTGGCTCCGGCGTTCTTGGCAGGTGGTTCCGATCTGTCCGGTAGGTGTTTCCGGCGTGTCTGGCATGTGCTTCCGGCACGTCTGAGAGGTGGTTCCGGCATGCGCGACAGGTGGTTTCGGAGTGTCCGCCAGGTGGTTCTGGCGTACCCGGCAGGTGATTTTGGCGTGTCCGGCAGGTGTTTCTGGCGAGTCGAGCAGGTGGCTCCGGCATGCTCGGCAGGTGCTTCCGGCGTCTCCGGCACGTGGTTCTGGTGTGTGAGAGCTGGTTCCGGCATGTCCGGCAGATGATTCCGGAGTGTCCGCCAAGTGGTTCTGGCATACCCGGCTGGTGATTTGGGCATGTCAGGTAGGTGGTACGGCGAGTCGAGCAGGTGGCTCTGGCATGCTCGGCAGGTTGTTCAGACGGGTCTGGCAGGTGTTTTCCGTCTGTTCGGGGTGTGGTTCCAGCATCTCATGCACATGGTTCTGGCACGTCTGAGATGTGGTTCCGGCCGGCCCGACAGGTGTTTCCACAGTGTCCGCCAAGTGGTACTGGCGTAGTTGGCAGGTGATTTTGGCATGACCGGCAGGTGGTTCCAGCAAGCCCGGCAGGTGATTCCGAAGTGTTCCCCAACTGGTTGTGGCGTAGCCGGCAGGTGATTTTTGCGTGTCCGGCAGGTGGTTCTGGCGAGTCGAGCAGGTGGTTCCGGCGTGCTCGGCAGGTGCTTCCGGGGTCATTGGCACGTGGTTCTGGCATATCTGAGAGGTGGTTCCGGCATGCCCGGCAGGTGATTCCGGAGTGTTCGCCAAGTGTTTCCGGCGTAGCCGGCAGGTGATTTTGCATGTCGAGCAGTCGTTCCGGCGGGTCGAGCCGGTGGTTCCGGCGTGTCCGGCAGGTGGTTCCGGTCTGTCCGGCAGGTGGTTCTGTGGTGTCCGGCACGAGGTTCAGTCTGAGAGGCTGTGCCGGCATGCCCCTCATGTGATTCCGGCTTGTCCCCGAAGTGGTGCTGGTGTAGCGGGCAGGTGATTTTGGCGTGTCCGGCAGGTGGTTCAGGCGAGTTGAGCAGGTGGTTCCGACGTGCTCGGCAGGTGCTTCCGGCGTCTCCGGCACGTGTTTCTGGCACATCTGACTGGTGGTTCCGGCATGCCCAAAAGTTGATTCCGGTCTGTCAGGTAGGTGGTTCCGGCGTGCACGGCACGTGGTTCTGGTACGTCTCAGAGGTGGTTGCGTATGCCCAACAGGTGATTCCGGACTGTCCGCCACGTGCTTCTGGCACGTCTGAGAGGTGGTTCCAACATGCCCGGCAGGTCATTTCGGAGAGTCGTCCAAGTGGTTCTGGCGTAGCCCGCAGGTGATTTTGGCGTGTCCGGCAGGTGGTTCTGCCGTGCTCGGCAGGTGGTTCAGGCATGGCCGTCACGTGGTTCCAGTCTGTCCAGGACGTGTGTCCAGCTTCTCCGGCAGGTGGTTCTGGTACGTCTGAGAGGTGGTTCCGCCATGGCTGGCAGGTGATCCCGGACTGTCCCCCAGGTGGTTCTGGCATAGCCAGCAGTTGATATTGGCCTGTCCGGCAGGTGGTTCCAGCGAGTCGAACAGGTGGCTCCGGCGTTCTTGGCAGGTGGTTCCGGTCTGTCCGGTAGGTGTTTCCGGCGTGTCTGGCACGTGCTTCCGGCACGTCTGAGAGGTGGTTCCGGCCGGCCCGACAGGTGTTTCCACAGTGTCCGCCAAGTGGTACTGGCGTAGTTGGCAGGTGATTTTGGCATGACCGGCAGGTGGTTCCAGCAAGCCCGGCAGATGATTCCGAAGTGTTCCCCAACTGGTTGTGGCGTAGCCGGCAGGTGATTTTTGCGTGTCCGGCTGGTGGTTCTGGCGAGTCGAGAAGGTGGTTCCGGCGTGCTCGGCAGGTGCTTCCGGGGTCATTGGCACGTGGTTCTGGCATATCTGAGAGGTGGTTCCGGCATGCCCGGCAGGTGATTCCGGAGTGTTCGCCAAGTGTTTCCGGCGTAGCCGGCAGGTGATTTTGCATGTCCAGCGGTCGTTCCGGCGGGTCGAGCCGGTGGTTCCGGCGTGTCCGGCAGGTGGTTCCGGTCTGTCCGGCAGGTGGTTCTGTGGTGTCCGGCACGAGGTTCAGTCTGCGAGGCTGTGCCGGCATGCCCCTCACGTGATTCCGGCTTGTCCCCGAAGTGGTGCTGGTGTTGCTGGCAGGTGATTTTGGCGTGTCCGGCAGGTGGTTCCAGCGAGTCGAACAGGTGGCTCCGGCGTGCTCCGCAGGTGGTTCCGGTCTGTCCGGTAGGTGTTTCCGGCGTGTCTGGCACGTGCTTCCGGCACGTCTGAGAGGTGTTTCCGGCATGCGCGGCAGGTGATTCCGTAGTGTCCGCCAGGTGGTTCTGGCATACCCGGCAGGTGATTTTGGCGTGTCCGGCAGGTGTTTCTGGCGAGTCGAGCAAGTGGCTCCGGCATGCTCGGCAGGTGCTTCCGGCGTCTCCGGCACTTGGTTCTGGTGTGTCTGAGAGCTGGTTCCGGCATGTCCGGCAGATGATTCCGGAGTGTCCGCCAAGTGGTTCTGGCATACCCAGCAGGTGATTTTGGCATGTCAGGGAGGTGGTACCGGTGAGTCGAGCAGGTGGTTCCGGCGTGCTCAGCAGGTGGTTCAGGCGGTTCTGGCAGGTGGTATCCGTCTGTTCGGGGTGTGGTTCCAGCATCTCATGAACACGTTTCTGGCACGTCTGAGATGTGGTTCCAGCCGGCCCGACAGGTGTTTCCGCAGTGTCCGCCAAGCGGTTCTGGCGTAGTTGGCAGGTGATTTTGGCATGACTGGCAGGTGGTTCCAGCAAGCCTGGCAGGTGATTCCAAAGTGTTCACCAACTGGTTGTCGCGTAGCCGGCAGGTGATTTTTGCGTGATCGGCAGGTGGTTCTGGCGAGTCGAGCAGGTGGATCCGGCGTGCTCGGCTGGTGCTTCCGGGGTCATTGGCACGGGGTTCTGGCATGTCTGAGAGGTGGTTCCTGCATGCCCGGCAAGTGATTCCGGAGTGTTCGCCAAGTGGTTCTGGCATAGTCGGCAGGTGATTTTGGCATGTCCGGCAGGTGGTTCAGGCGAGTTGAGCAGGTGGTTCCAACGTGCTTGGCAGGTGCTTCCGGCGTCTCCGGCACGTGTTTCTGGCACATCTGACAGGTGGTTCCGGCATGCCCGAAAGGTGATTCCGGTCTGTCCGGTAGGTGGTTCCAGCCTGCACTGCATGTGGTTCTGGTACGTCTCAGAGGTGGTTGCGCATGCCCAACAGGTGATTCCGGACTGTCCGCCACATGGTTCTGGCACGTCTGAGAGGTGGTTCCGGCATGCCCGGCAGGTCATCCCAGAGAGTCCTCCAAGTGGTTCTGGCATAACACGCAGGTGATTTTGGCGTGTCTGGCAGGTTGTTCCGTTGTGCTTGGCAGGTGGTTCAGGCTTGGCCGTCAGGTGGTTCCAGACTGTCCAGGACGTGTTTCCAGCTTCTCCGGCAGGTGGTTCTGGTACGTCTGAGAGGTGGTTCCGCCATGGCTGGCAGGCGATTCCGGACCGTCCCCCAGGTGGTTCTGGCATAGCCAGCAGTTGATATTGGCCTGTCCGGCAGGTGGTTCCAGCGATTCGAACAGGTGGCTCCGGCGAGCTCGGCATGTGGTACCGGCGTGTCCAGAACATGGTTCTGGCACATCTGAGAGATGGTTCCGGCAGGCCCGGCAGGTGATTCCGGAGTCTCTGGCGTGTGGTTCTGGCACCTCTGAGACGTGGTTTCGGCATGCCCGGCAGGTGATTCCGGAGTCTCCGGCATGTGGTTCTGGCACCTCTGAGAGGTGGTTCCGGAATGCCTGACATGTGATTCCGGAGTGTCTGCTGAGTGGTTCTTGCATAGCCGGCAGCTGATTCTATCATGTCCAGCAGGTGGTTCTGGGGAGTGGATCAGGTGTTTCCGGCATACTCGGCAGGTGGTACCGGCGTGTCCGGAACATGGTTCTGGCAAGTCTGAGAGGTGGTTCCGGCATGCCCGGCAGGTGATTCCGGAGTGCTCGACAAGTGGTTCTGGCATAGCCGGCAGGTGATTTTGCATGTCCGGCGGTGGATCCAGTGACTCGAGCCGGTGGTTCCGGCACGTCCGGCAGGTGGTTCCGGTCTGTCCGGCAGGTGGTTCTGGCGTGTCCGGCATGAGGTTCTGGCACGTCTGAGAGGTGGTTCCGGCATGCCCGACAGGTGATTCCCGAGTGTCCGCCACGTGGTTCTGGCGTACCCTGCAGCTGATTTTGGCGTGTCTGGCAGGTGTTTCTTGCAAGTCGAGCATGTGGCTCAGGCATGCTCAGCAGGTGCTTCCGGCGTGTCCAGCACGTGGTTCTGGTGTGTCTGAGAGCTGGTTCTGGCATGTCCGGCAGATGATTCCGGAGTGTCCACCAAGTGGCTCTGGCATACCCGGCAGGTGATTTTGGCGTGTCAGGTAGGTGGTTCCGGCGAGTCGAGTAGGTGGTTCAGGCGTGCTCGGCAGGTGGTTCAGGCGGGTCTGGCAGGTGGTTTCGGTCTGTTCGGGGTGTGGTTCCGGCATCTCAGGCACATGGTTCTGTCAAGTCTGAGAGGTGGTTCCGGCCGGCCCGACAGGTGTTTCCATGGTGTTCGCCAAGTGGTTCTGGCATAGCTGGCAGGTGATGTTGGCGTGACCGGCAGGTGGTTCCAGCCAGCCCGGCAGGTGATTCCGAAGTGTTCACCAAATGGTTGTGGCGTAGCCGGCAGGTGATTTTGGTGTGTCCAGCAGGTGGTTTTGGCGAGTCGAGCAGGTGGTTCTGGCGTGCTCGGCAGGTGCTTCCGGTGTCATTGGCATGTGGTTCCGGCATGTCTGAGAGGTGGTTCCGCCATGCCCGGCAGGTGATTCCCGAGTGTTCGCCAAGTGGTTCTGCCGTTGCCAGCAGGTGATTTTGCATGTCCGGCAATGATTCCGGCGAGTCGAGCCGCTGGTTCCGGCGTGTCCGGCAGGTGGTTCCGGTCTGTCCAGCAGGTGGTTCTGGCGTGTCCGGCACGAGGTTCTGGCACGTCTGAGAGGTTGTGTCGGCATGCACTTCACGTGATTCCGGCTTGTCCACCAAGTGGTTCTGGTGTAGCGGGCAGGTGATTTTGGCGTGTCCGGCAGGTGGGACCGGTGAGTCAAGCAGGTGGTTCCGGCGAGTGTTTCCTGTGTTTCCGGTCTGACCGGGAGATGGTTCCGGCCAGTCCGGAACGTGCCTCTGGCACTTCGGAGAGGTTGTGCTGGCATGCCCGGCAGGTGATTCTGGAGTGTCCGCTAAGTGGTTCTGGTGTAGCCGGCAGGTGATTTTGGCGTGTCCGGCAGGGGGTTCTGGGGTGTGGATCAGGAACTTCCGGCATTCTCGGCAGGTGCTACCGCCGTCTCCTGCATGTGGCTGTGGCACCTCTGAGAGGTGGTTCCAGCATGCCGGGCAGGTGATTCTGGAGTGTCCGACAAGTGGTTGTGGCGTAGCCGGCTGGTGATTCTGGTGTGTCCGGCTGCTGGTTCTGCCGAGTCAAGCAGGTGGTCCCGGGGTGTCCGGCAGGTGGTTCCGGTCTGTCCTGGAAGTGGTTCCGGAGCTTCTGCCGAGTGGTTCTGGCGTAGCCGGCAGGTGATTTTGGCGTGTCCAGCAGGTGGTTCTGGGGAGTGGAGCAGGTGGTTCCGGCATACTCGGCAGGTGGTTGCAGCGTGTCCGGCACATGGTTCTGGCACGTCTGAGAGGTGGTTCCGGCATGCCCGGCAGGTGATTCCGGAGTTTCCGGCATGTGGTTCTGGCACCTCTGAGAGGTGGTTCCGGAATGCCTGACATGTGATTCCGGAGTGTCTGCCGAGTGGTTCTGGCGTAGCTGGCAGGTGATTTTGGCGTGTCCAGCAGGTGGTTCCGGCGAGCTCGGCAGGTGGTACCGGAGTGTCCGGAACATGGTTCTGGCACGTCTGAGAGATGGTTCCGGCATGCCCGGCAGGTGATTCCGGAGTCTCCGGCCTGTGGTTCTGGCACCTCTGAGAGGTGGTTCCGGCATGCCCGGCAGGTGGTTCCGGAGTGTCTGCCGAGTGGTTCTGGCGTAGCCGGCAGGTGATTCTGGCGTGTCCAGCAGGTGGTTCTGGGGAGTGGATCAGGTGGTTCCGGCATACTCGGCAGGTGGTACCGGCGTGTCCGGAACATGGTTCTGGCAAGTCTGAAAGGTGGTTCCGGCATGGCCGGCAGGTGATTCCGGAGTGTTCGCCATGTGGTTGTGGCGTAGCCGGCAGGTGATTTTGCATGTCCGGCGGTGGTTCCGGCGAGACGAGCCGGTGGTTCCGGCGTGTCCGGCAGGTGGTTCCGGTCTGTACGGCAGGTGGTTCTGGCGTGTCCGGCAAGAGGGTCTGGCACGTCTGAGAGGTGGTTCCGGCATGCCCGACAGGTGATTCCGGAGTGTCCGCCACGTGGTTCTGGCGTACCCTGTAGGTGATTTTGGCGAGTCTGGCAGGTGTTTCTTGCAAGTCGAGCATGTGGCTCAGGCATGCTCAGCAGGTGCTTCCGGCGTGTCCAGCACGTGTTTCTGGTGTGTCTGAGAGCTGGTTCTGGCATGTCCGGCAGATGATTCCGGAGTGTCCACCAAGTGGCTCTGGCATACCCGGCAGGTGATTTTGGCGTGTCAGGTAGGTGGTTCCGGCGAGTCGAGTAGGTGGTTCAGGCGTGCTCGGCAGGTGGTTCAGGCGGGTCTGGCAGGTGGTTTCGGTCTGTTCGGGGTGTGGTTCCGGCATCTCAGGCACATGGTTCTGTCAAGTCTGAGAGGTGGTTCCGGCCGGCCCGACAGGTGTTTCCATGGTGTTCGCCAAGTGGTTCTGGCATAGCTGGCAGGTGATGTTGGCTTGACCAGCAGGTGGTTCCAGCCAGCCCGGCAGGTGATTCCTAAGTGTTCACCAAATGGTTGTGGCATAGCTGGCAGGTGATTTTGGCGTGTCCAGCAGGTGGTTTTGGCGAGTCGAGCTGGTGGTTCTGGCGTGCTCGGCAGGTGCTTCCGGTGTCATTGGCATGTGGTTCCGGTATGTCTGAGAGGTGGTTCCCCATGCCCGGCACGTGATTCCCGAGTGTTCGCCTAGTTGTTCTGCCGTTGCCGGCAGGTGATTTTGCATGTCCGGCAATGGTTCCGGCGAGTCGAGCCCCTGGTTCCGGCGTGTTCGGCAGGTGGTTCTGGCAGGTCCGGCAGGTGTTTGCCGTCTGTCCATGACGTGGTTCCGACATGCCCGCAAGTTGATTCTGGAGTGTCCACCAAGTGGTTTTGGCGTAGGTGGCATATGATTTTGGCCTGTGAGGCAGGTGGTTCCGGCATGTCCAGCAGGTGGTTCCAGCAAGCTCGGCAGGTGATTCCGTAGTGTCCGGCATGTGGTTCTGGCACCTCTGAGAGGTGGTTCCGGAATGCCTGACGTGATTCCGGAGTGTCTGCCGAGTGGCTCTTGCCTAGCCGGCAGCTGATTGTGGCGTGTCCAGCAGGTGGTTCTGGGGAGTGGATCAGGTCGTTCTGGCATACTCGGCAGGTGGTACCGGCGTGTCCGGCACATGCTTCTGGCACGTCTGAGAGGTGGTTCCGGCATGCCCGGCAGGTGATCCCGGAGAGTCCTCCAAGTGGTTCTGGTGTACCCCGCAGGTGTTTATGATGTGTCCGGCAGGCGGCTCTGGTGAGTCGAGCAGGTGGTTCTGGCGTGCTCGGCAGGTGGTTCCGGCAGGTCCGACAGGTGTTTGCCAACTGTCCATGACGTGGTTCCGGCATGCCCGCAAGGTGATTCTGGAGTGAGCACCAAGTTGTTTTGGCGTAGCCGGCATATGAGTTTGGCCTGTGAGGCAGGTGGTTCCGGCATGTCCAGCAGGTGGTTCCGGCGAACTCGGCAGGTGATTCCGGAGTGTCCGGCATGTGGTTCTGGCACCTCTGAGAGGTGGTTCCGGAATGCCTGACATGTGATTCCGGAGTGTCTGCAGAGTGGTTCTCGCATAGCCGGCAGCTGATTCTGGCATGTCCAGCAGGTGGTTCTGGGGAGTGGATCAGGTGGTTCCGTCATACTCGGCAGGTGGTACCGGCGTGTCCGGAACATGGTTCTGGCAAGTCTGAGAGGTGGTTCCGGCATGCCCGGCAGGTGATTCCGGAGTGTTCGACAAGTGGTTCTGGCGTATCCGGCTGGTGATTTTGCATGTCCGGCGATGGATCCGGCGACTCGAGCCGGTGGCTCCGGCGTGTCCGGCAGGTGGTTCCGGTCTGTCCAGCTGGTGGTTCTGGGGTGTCCGGCACGAGGTTCTGGCACGTCTGAGAGGTTGTGTCGGCATGCACGTCACGTGATTCCGGCTTGTCCACCAAGTGGTTCTGGTGTAGCGGGCAGGTGATTTTGTCGTGTCCGGCAGGTGGGACCCGTGAGTCAAGCAGGTGGTTCCGGCGAGTGTTTCCTGTGTTTCCGGTCTGTCCGGGAGATGGTTCTGGCCTGTCCGGCACGTGCTTCTGGCACTTCGGAGAGGTTGTGCTGGCATGCCCGGCAGGTGATTCTGGAGTGTCCGCCAAGTGGTTCTGGCGTAGCCGGCAGGTCATTTTGGAGGGTCCGGCAGGTGGTTCCGCGGAGTGGATCAGGAACTTCCGGCATTCTCGGCAGGTGCTACCGCCGTCTCCTGCATGTGGCTGTGGCACCTCTGAGAGGTGGTTCCAGCATGCCCGGCAGGTGATTCCGGAGTGTCCGACAAGTGGTTGTGGCGTAGCCGGCTCGTGATTCTGGCGTGTCCGGAAGGTGGTTCTGGCGAGTCAAGCAGGTGGTCCCGGCGTGTCCGGTAGGTGGTTCCGGTCTGTCCTGGAGGTGGTTCCGGAGTGTCTGCCGAGTGGTTCTGGCGTAGCCGGCAGGTGATTTTGCATGTCCGGCAATGGTTCCGGCGAGTCGAGCCGGTGGTTTCGGCGTGTCCGGCAGGTGGTTCCGGTCTGTCCGGCAGGTGGTTCTGGCGTGTCCGGCACGAGGTTCTGGCACGTCTGAGAGGTGGTTCCGGCATGCCCGACAGGTGATTCCGGAGTGTCCGCCACGTGGTTCTGGTGTACCCGGCAGGTGATTTTGGCGTGTCTGGCAGGTGTGTTTTGCAAGTCGAGCATGTGGCTCAGGCATGCTCAGCAGGTGCTTCCGGCGTGTCCGGCAGGTGGTTCTGGGGTGCTCGGCAGGTGGTACCGGCGTTTCCGGAACATGGTTCTGGCACATGTGAGAGATGGTTCCGGCATGCCCGGAAGGTTATTCCGGAGTGTCCGGCATGTGTTTCTGGCACCTCTGAGAGGTGGTACCGGAATGCCTGACATTTGATTCCGGAGTGTCTGCCGAGTGGTTCTAGCGTAGCCGGCAGGTGATTTTGTCGTGTCCAGCAGGTGGTTCCGGCGAGCTCGGCAGGTGGTACCGGCGTGTCCGGAAGATGGTTTTGGCACGTCTGAGAGATGGTTCAGGCATGCCCGGCAGGTGGTTCCGGAGTGTCTGCCGAGTGGTTCTGGCGTAGCCGGCAAGTGATTCTGGCGTGTCCAGCAGGTGGTTCTGGGGAGTGGATCAGGTGGTTCCGGCATACTCGGCAGGTGGTACCGGCGTGTCCGGAACATGGTTCTGGCAAGTCTGAGAGGTGGTTCCGGCATGCCCGGCAGGTGATTCCGGAGTGTTCGACAAGTGGTTCTGGCGTAGCCGGCAGGTGATTTTGGCGTGTCCGGCACGTGGTTCTGGTGTGTCTGACAGCTGGTTCTGGCATGTCCGGCAGATGATTCCGGAGTGTCCACCAAGTGGCTCTGGCATACCCGGCAGGTGATTTTGGCGTGTCAGGTAGGTGGTTCCGGCGAGTCGAGTAGGTGATTCCGCCGTGCTCGGCAGGTGGTTCAGGCGGGTCTGGCAGGTGGTTTCGGTCTGTTCGGGGTGTGGTTCTGAAATCTCAGGCACATGGTTCTGGCACGTCTGAGAGGTGGTTCCGGCCGGCCCGACAGGTGTTTCCATGGTGTTCGCCAAGTGGTTCAGGCATAGCTGGCAGGTGATGTTGGCATGACCGGCAGGTGGTTCCAGCCAGCCCGGCAGGTGATTCCGAAGTGTTCAACAAATGGTTGTGGCGTAACCGGCA
Organism: Equus przewalskii; assembly: GCF_037783145.1. Lineage (NCBI taxonomy): Eukaryota > Metazoa > Chordata > Mammalia > Perissodactyla > Equidae > Equus > Equus przewalskii. Next base: position 13,483 of record NW_027227061.1, read on the forward strand.
GGTGATTTTGGCGTGTCCAGCAGGTGGTTTTGGCGAGTCGAGCAGGTGGCTCTGGCGTGCTCGGCAGGTGCTTCCGGTGTCATTGGCATGTGGTTCCGGCATGTCTGAGAGGTGGTTCCGCCATGCCCGGCAGGTGATTCCCGAGTGTTCGCCAAGTGGTTCTGCCATAGCCGGCTGGTGATTTTGCATGTCCGGCAATGGTTCCGGCGAGTCGAGCCGGTGGTTCCGGCGTGTCCGGCAGGTGGTTCCGGTCTGTCCAACTGGTGGTTCTGGGGTGTCCCGCACGAGGTTCTGGCACGTCTGAGAGGTTGTGTCGGCATGCACTTCACGTGATTGCGGCTTGTCCACCAAGCGGTTCTGGTGTAGCGGGCAGGTGATTTTGGCGTGTACAGCAGGTGGGACCGGTGAGTCAAGCAGGTGGTTCCGGCGAGTGTTTCCTGTGTTTCCGGTCTGTCCGGGAGATGGTTCCGGCCTGTCCGGCACGTGCTTCTGGCACTTCGGAGAGGTTGTGCTGGCATGCCCGGCATGTGATTCTGGAGTGTCTGCCAAGTGGTTCTGGCGTAGCCGGCAGGTGATTTTGGAGTGTCCGGGAGGTGGTTCTGGGGAGCGGATCAGGAACTTCCGGCATTCTCGGCAGGTGCTACCGCCGTCTCCTGCATGTGGCTGTGGCACCTCTGAGAGGTGGTTCCAGCATGCCGGGCAAGTGATTCCGGATTGTCCGACAAGTGGTTGTGGCGTAGCCGGCTGGTGATTCTGGCGTGTCCGGCAGGTGGTTCTGGCGAGTCAAGCAGGTGGTCCCGGCGTGTTCGGCAGGTGGTTCCGGTCTATCCGGTAGGTGCTTCCGGCGTGTCTGGCACGTGCTTCCGGCACGTCTGAGAGGTGGTTCCGGCATGCGCGGCAGGTGATTCCGTAGTGTCCGCCAGGTGGTTCTGGCATACCGGGCAGGTGATTTTGGCGTGTCCGGCAGGTGTTCCTGGCGAGTCGAGCAGGTGGCTCCGGCATGCTCGGCAGGTGCTTCCGGCGTCTCCGGCACGTGGTTCTGGTGTGTCTGAGAGCTGGTTCCGGCATGTCCGGCATATGATTCCGGAGTGTCCGCCAAGTGGTTCTGGCATACCCGGCTGGTGATTTGGGCATGTCAGTTAGGTGGTTCCGGCGACTCGAGCAGGTGGCTCCGGCGTGCTCGGCAGGTTGTTCAGACGGGTCTGGCAGGTGTTTTCCGTCTGTTCGGGGTGTGGTTCCAGCATGTCATGCACGTGGTTCTGGCACGTCTGTGATGTGGTTCCGGCCGGCCCGACAGGTGTTTACACAGTGTCCGCCAACTGGTACTGGCGTAGTTGGCAGGTGATTTTGGCATGACCGGCAGGTGGTTCCAGCAAGCCCGGCAGGTGATTCCGAAGTGTTCCCCAACTGGTTGTGGCGTAGCCGGCAGGTGATTTTTGCGTGTCCGGCAGGTGGTTCTGGCGAGTCGAGCAGGTGGTTCCGGCGTGCTCGGCAGGTGCTTCCGGGGTCATTGGCACGTGGTTCTGGCATATCTGAGAGGTGGTTCCGGCATGCCCGGCAGGTGATTCCGTAGTGTTCGCCAAGTGTTTCCGGCGTAGCCTGCAGGTGATTTTGCATGTCCAGCGGTCGTTCCGGCGGGTCGAGCCGGTGGTTCCGGCGTGTCCGGCAGGTGGTTCCGGTCTGTCCGGCAGGTGGTTCTGTGGTGTCCGGCACGAGGTTCAGTCTGAGAGGCTGTGGCGGCATGCCCCTCACGTGATTCCGGCTTGTCCCCGAAGTGGTGCTGGTGTAGCGGGCAGGTGATTTTGGCGTGTCCGGCAGGTGTTTCAGGCGAGTTGAGCAGGTGGTTGCGACGTGCTCGGCAGGTGCTTCCGGCGTCTCCGGCACGTGTTTCTGGCACATCTGACTGGTGGTTCCGGCATGCCCAAAAGTTGATTCCGGTCTGTCCGGTAGGTGGTTCCGGCGTGCACGGCACGTGGTTCTGGTACGTCTCAGAGGTGGTTGCGTATGCCCAACAGGTGATTCCGGACTATCCGCCACGTGCTTCTGGCACGTCTGAGAGGTGGTTCCAACATGCCCGGCAGGTCATTTCGGAGAGGCGTCCAAGTGGTTCTGTCGTAGCCCGCAGGTGATTTTGGCGTGTCCGGCAGGTGGTTCCGCCGTGCTCGGCAGGTGGTTCAGGCGTGGCCGTCACGTGGTTCCAGTCTGTCCAGGACGTGTTTCCAGCTTCTCCGTCAGGTGGTTCTGGTACGTCTGAGAGGTGGTTCCGCCATGGCTGGCAGGTGATCCCAGACTGTCCCCCAGGTGGTTCTGGCATAGCCAGCAGTTGATATTGGCCTGTCCGGCCGGTGGTTCCAGCGAGTCGAACAGGTGGCTCCGGCGTTCTTGGCAGGTGGTTCCGGTCTGTCCGGTAGGGGTTTCCGGCGTGTCTGGCACGTGCTTCCGGCACGTCTGAGAGGTGGTTCCGGCATGCGCGGCAGGTGATTCCGTAGTGTCCGCCAGGTGGTTCTGGCGTACCGGGCAGGTGATTTTGGCGTGTCCGGCAGGTGTTCCTGACGAGTCGAGCAGGTGGCTCCGGCATGCTCGGCAGGTGCTTCCGGCGTCTCCGGCACTTGGTTCTAGTGTGTCTGAGAGCTGGTTCCGGCATGTCCGGCAGATGATTCCGGAGTGTCCGCCAAGTGGTTCTGGCATACCCAGCAGGTGATTTTGGCGTGTCAGGGAGGTGGTACCGGTGAGTCGAGCAGGTGGTTCCGGCGTGCTCAGCAGGTGGTTCAGGCGGTTCTGGCAGGTGGTATCCGTCTGTTCGGGGTGTGGTTCCAGCATCTCATGAACACGTTTCTGGCACGTCTGAGATGTGGATCCAGCCGGCCCGACAGGTGTTTCCGCAGTGTCCGCCAATCGGTTCTGGCGTAGTTGGCAGGTGATTTTGGCATGACTGGCAGGCGGTTCCAGCAAGCCTGGCAGGTGATTCCAAAGCTTTCACAAACTGGTTGTGGCGTAGCCGGCAGGTGATTTTTGCGTGATCGGCAGGTGGTTCTGGCGAGTCGAGCAGGTGGTTCCGGCGAGTCGAGCAGGTGGTTCCGGCGTGTCCGGCAGGTGGTTCCGGTCTGTCGGCAGGTGGTTCTGTGGTGTCCGGCACGAGGTTCAGTCTGAGAGGCTGTGCCGGCATGCCCCTCACGTGATTCCGGCTTGTCCCCGACGTGTGGCTGGTGTAGCGGGCAGGTGATTTTGGCGTGTCCGGCAGGTGGTTCAGGCGAGTTGAGCAGGTGGTTGCGACGTGCTCGGCAGGTGCTTCCGGCGTCTCCGGCACGTGTTTCTGGCACATCTGACTGGTGGTCCGGCATGCCAAAACGTTGGTTCCGGTCTGTCTGGTAGGTGGTTTGGACGTGCACGGCACGTGCTTCTGGTACGTGTGAGAGGTGGTTGCGTATGCCCAACATGTGATTCCGGACTGTCCGCCATTTGCTTCTGGCACGTCTGAGAGGTGGTTCGCATGCCCGGCAGGTCATTTCGGAGAGTCGTCCAAGTGGTTCTGGCGTAGCCCGCAGGTGATTTTGGCGTGTCCGGCAGGTGGTTCAGGCATGGCCGTCACGTGGTTCCAGTCTGTCCAGGACGTGTTTCCAGCTTCTCCGGCAGGTGGTTCTGGTCACGTCTGAGAGGTGGGCTCCGCCATGGCTGGCAGGTGATCCCGGACTGTCCCCCAGGTGGTTCTGGCATAGCCAGCAGTTGATATTGGCCTGTCCGGCAGGTGGTTCCAGCGAGTCGAACAGGTGGCTCCGGCGTTCTTGGCAGGTGGTTCCGGTCTGTCCGGTAGGTGTTTCCGGCGTGTCAGCGACTTGCTTCCGGCACGTCTGAGAGGTGGTTCCGGCATGCGCGGCAGGTTATTCCGTAGTGTCCGCGAGGTGGTTCTGGCGTACCCTGCAGGTGATTTTGGAGTGTCCGGCAGGTGTTTCTGGCGAGTCGAGCAGGTGGCTCCGGCATGCTCGGCAGGTGCTTCCGGCGTCTCCGGCACGTGGTTCTGGCACATCTTGACAGGTGGTTCCGGCATGCCCGAAAGGTGATTCCGGTCTGTCCGGTAGGTGGTTCCAGCCTGCACGGCATGTGGTTCTGGTACGTCTCAGAGGTGGTTGCGCATGCCCAACAGGTGATTCCGGACTGTCCGCCACATGGTTCTGGCACGTTGACAGGTGGTTCCGGCATGCCCGGCAGGTCATCCCAGAGAGTCCTCCAAGTGGTTCTGGCATAACACGCAGGTGATTTTGGCGTGTCTGGCAGGTTGTTCCGTTGTGCTTGGCAGGTGGTTGAGGCTGGGCCGACAGGTGGTTCCAGACTGTCCAGGACGTGTTTCCAGCTTCTCCGGCAGGTGGTTCTGGTACGTCTGAGAGGTGGTTCTTCCGCCATGGCTGGCAGGTGATTCCGGACCGTCCCCCAGGTGGTTCTGGCATAGCCAGCAGTTGATATTGGCTGTCCGGCAGGTCGTTCCAGCGAGTTGAACAGGTGGCTCCGGCGTGCTCGGCAGGTGGTTCCGGTCTGTCCGGTAGGTGATTCCGGCGTGTCCGGCACGTGCTTCCGGCACGTGTGAGAGGTGGTTCCAGCATCGCGCGACAGGTGGTTTCGCGAGTGTCCGCCAGGTGGTTCTGGCGTACCCGGCAGGTGATTTTGGCGTGTCCGGCATGTGTTTCTGGCGAGTCGAGCAGGTGGCTCCGGCATGCTCGGCAGGTGCTTCCGGCGTCTCCGGCACTTGGTTCTGGTGTGTCTGAGAGCTGGTTCCGGCATGTCCGGCAGATGAGTCCGGAGTGTCCGCCAAGTGGTTCTGGCAAACCCGGCTGGTGATTTGGGCATGTCAGGTACGTGGTTCCGGCGAGTCGAGCAGGTGGCTCCGGCGTGCTCGGCAGGTTGTTCAGACGGGTCTGGCAGGTGATTTCCGTCTGTTCGGGGTGTGGTTCCAGCATCTCATGCACATGGTTCTGGCACGTCTGAGATGTGGTTCCGGCCGGCCCGACAGGTGTTTCCACAGTGTCCGCCAAGTGGTACTGGCGTAGTTGGCAGGTGATTTTGGCATGACCGCCAGGTGGTTCCAGCAAGCCCGGCAGGTGATTTCGAAGTGTTCCCCAACTGGTTGTGGCATTGCCGGCAGGTGATTTTTGCGTGTCCAGCAGGTGGTTCTGGGGAGTCGATGAGGTGGGTCCGGCATACTCGGCAGGTGGTACCGGCGTGTCCGGAACATGGTTCTGGCAAGTCTGAAAGGTGGTTCCGTCATGGCCGGCACGTGATTCCGGAGTGTTCGCCATGTGGTTGTGGCGTAGCCGGCAGGTGATTTTGCATGTCCGGCGGTGGTTCCGGCGAGTCGAGCCGGTGGTTCCGACGTGTCCGGCAGGTGGTTCCGGTCTGTACGGCAGGTGGTTCTGGCGTGTCCGGAAAGAGGTTCTGGCACGTCTGAGAGGTGCTTCCGGCATGCCCGACAGGTGATTCCCGAGTGTCCGCCACGTGGTTCTGGCGTACCCGTAGGTGATTTTGGCGAGCTGTCAGGTGTTTCTTTCAAGTCGAGCATGTGGCTCAGGCATGCTCAGCAGGTGCTTCCGGCGTGTCCGGCACGTGTTTCTGGTGTGTCTGAGAGCTGGTTCTGGCATGTCCGGCAGATGATTCCGGAGTGTCCACCAAGTGGCTCTGGCATACCCGGCAGGTGATTTTGGCGTGTCAGGTAGGTGGTTCCGGCGAGTCGAGTAGGTGGTTCAGGCGTGCTCGGCAGGTCGGTTCAGTCGGGTCTGGCAGGTGGGTTCGGTCTGTTCGGGGTGTGGTTCCGGCATTCAGCGCACATGGTCTGTCAAGTCTGAGAGGTGGTTCAGGCCGGCCCGACAGGTGTTTCCATGGTGTTCGCCAAGTGGTTCTGGCATAGCTGGCAGGTCATGTTGGCATGACCAGCAGGTGGTTCCAGCCAGCCCGGCAGGTGATTCCGAAGTGTTCACCAAATGGTTGTGGCCTAGCTGGCAGGTGATTTTGGGGTGTCCAGCAGGTGGTTTTGGCGAGTCGAGCTGGTGGTTCTGGCGTGCTCGGCAGGTGCTTACGGTGTCATTGGCATGTGGTTCCGGCATGTCTGAGAGGTGGTTCCCCATGCCCGGCACGTGATTCCCGAGTGTTCGCCTAGTGGTTCTGCCGTTGCCGGCAGGTGATTTTGCATGTCCGGCAATGGTTCCGGCGAGTCGAGCCCCTGGTTCCGGCGTGTTCGGCAGGTGGTTCTGGCAGGTCCGGCAGGTGTTTGCCGTCTGTCCATGACGTGGTTCCGACATGCCCGCAAGTTGATTCTGGAGTGTCCACCAATTGGTTTTGGCGTAGGTGGCATATGATTTTGGCCTGTGAGGCAGGTGGTTCCGGCATGTCCAGCAGGTGGTTCCGGCAAGCTCGGCAGGTGATTCCGTAGTGTCCGGCATGTGGTTCTGGCACCTCTGAGAGGTGGTTCCGGAATGCCTGACGTGATTCCGGAGTGTCTGCCGAGTGGCTCTTGCCTAGCCGGCAGCTGATTGTGGCGTGTCCAGCAGGTGGTTCTGGGGAGTGGATCAGGTCGTTCTGGCATACTCGGCAGGTGGTACCGGCGTGTCCGGCACATGCTTCTGGCACGTCTGAGAGGTGGTTCCGGCATGCCCGGCAGGTGATCCCGGAGAGTCCTCCAAGTGGTTCTGGTGTACCCCGCAGGTGTTTATGATGTGTCCGGCAGGTGGCTCTGGTGAGTCGAGCAGGTGGTTCTGGCGTGCTCGGCAGGTGGTTCCGGCAGGTCCGACAGGTGTTTGCCAACTGTCCATGACGTGGTTCCGGCATGCCCGCAAGGTGATTCTGGAGTGAGCACCAAGTTGTTTTGGCATAGCCGGCATATGAGTTTGGCCTGTGAGGCAGGTGGTTCCGGCATGTCCAGCAGGTGGTTCCGGCGAACTCGGCAGGTGATTCCGGAGTGTCCGGCATGTGGTTCTGGCACCTCTGAGAGGTGGTTCGGAATGCCTGACATGTGATTCCGGAGTGTCTGCAGAGTGGTTCTCGCATAGCCGGCAGCTGATTCTGGCATGTCCAGCAGGTGGTTCTGGGGAGTGGATCAGGTGGTTCCGTCATACTCGGCAGGTGGTACCGGCGTGTCCGGAACATGGTTCTGGCAAGTCTGAGAGGTGGTTCCGGCATGCCCGGCAGGTGATTCCGGAGTGTTCGACAAGTGGTTCTGGCGTATCCGGCTGGTGATTTTGCATGTCCGGCGATGGATCCGGCGACTCGAGCCGGTGGCTCCGGCGTGTCCGGCAGGTGGTTCCGGTCTGTCCAGCTGGTGGTTCTGGGGTGTCCGGCACGAGGTTCTGGCACGTCTGAGAGGTTGTGTCGGCATGCACGTCACGTGATTCCGGCTTGTCCACCAAGTGGTTCTGGTGTAGCGGGCAGGTGATTTTGTCGTGTCCGGCAGGTGGGACCCGTGAGTCAAGCAGGTGGTTCCGGCGAGTGTTTCCTGTGTTTCCGGTCTGTCCGGGAGATGGTTCTGGCCTGTCCGGCGACGTGCTTCTGGCACTTCGGAGAGGTTGTGCTGGCATGCCCGGCATGTGATTCTGGAGTGTCCGCCACGTGGTTCTGGCGTAGCCGGCAGGTCATTTTGGAGGGTCCGGCAGGTGGTTCCGCGGGGGTCGATCAAGGAACTTCCGGCATTCTCGGCAGGTGCTACCGCCGTCTCCTGCATGTGGCTGTGGCACCTCTGAGAGGTGGTTCCGGCATGCCCGGAAGGTGATTCTGGAGTGTCCGACAAGTGGTTGTGGCGTAGCCGGCTGATGAGTTTGGCGTGTAGGCAGGTGGTTCTGGCGTGTCCAGCAGGTGGTCCCGGCGTGTCCGGCAGGTGGTTCCGGTCTGTCCTGGAGGTGGTTCCGGAGTGTCTGCCGAGTGATTCTGGAGTGTCGGCAGGTGGTTTTGCATGTCCGGCACTGATTCCGGCGAGTCGAGCAGGTGGTTTTGGGGAGTCGATCAGGTGGTTCCGGTCTGTCCGGCAGGTGGTTCTGGCGTGTCCGGCACATGGTTCTGGCACGTCTGAGAGGTGGTTCCGGCATGCCCGACAGGTGATTCCGGAGTGTCCGCCACGTGGTTCTGGTGTACCCGGCAGGTGATTTTGGCGTGTCTGGCAGGTGTGTTTTGCAAGTCGAGCATGTGGCTCAGGCATGCTCAGCAGGTGCTTCCGGCGTGTCCGGCAGGTGGTTCCGGGGTGCTCGGCAGGTGGTACCGGCGTTTCCGGAACATGGTTCTGGCACATGTGAGAGATGGTTCCGGCATGCCCGGAAGGTTATTCCGGAGTGTCCGGCATGTGTTTCTGGCACCTCTGAGAGGTGGTACCGGAATGCCTGACATTTGATTCTGGAGTGTCTGCCGAGTGGTTCTAGCGTAGCCGGCAGGTGATTTTGTCGTGTCCAGCAGGTGGTTCCGGCGAGCTCGGCAGGTGGTACCGGCGTGTCCGGAAGATGGTTTTGGCACGTCTGAGAGATGGTTCAGGCATGCCCGGCAGGTGGTTCCGGAGTGTCTGCCGAGTGGTTCTGGCGTAGCCGGCAAGTGATTCTGGCGTGTCCAGCAGGTGGTTCTGGGGAGTGGATCAGGTGGTTCCGGCATACTCGGCAGGTGGTACCGGCGTGTCCGGAACATGGTTCTGGCAAGTCTGAGAGGTGGTTCCGGCATGCCCGGCAGGTGATTCCGGAGTGTTCGACAAGTGGTTCTGGCGTATCCGGCTGGTGATTTTGCATGTCCGGCGATGGATCCGGCGACTCGAGCCGGTGGCTCCGGCGTGTCCGGCAGGTGGTTCCGGTCTGTCCAGCTGGTGGTTCTGGGGTGTCCGGCACGAGGTTCTGGCACTTCTGAGAGGTTGTGTCGGCATGCACGTCACGTGATTCCGGCTTGTCCACCAAGTGGTTCTGGTGTAGCGGGCAGGTGATTTTGTCGTGTCCGGCAGGTGGGACCCGTGAGTCAAGCAGGTGGTTCCGGCGAGTGTTTCCTGTGTTTCCGGTCTGTCCGGGAGATGGTTCTGGCCTGTCCGGCATGTGCTTCTGGCACTTCGGAGAGGTTGTGCTGGCATGCCCGGCAGGTGATTCTGGAGTGTCCGCCAAGTGGTTCTGGCGTAGCCGGCAGGTCATTTTGGAGGGTCCGGCAGGTGGTTCCGCGGAGTGGATCAGGAACTTCCGGCATTCTCGGCAGGTGCTACCGCCGTCTCCTGCATGTGGCTGTGGCACCTCTGAGAGGTGGTTCCAGCATGCCCGGCAGGTGATTCCGGAGTGTCCGACAAGTGGTTGTGGCGTAGCCGGCTGGTGATTCTGGCGTGTCCGGAAGGTGGTTCTGGCGAGTCAAGCAGGTGGTCCCGGCGTGTCCGGCAGGTGGTTCCGGTCTGTCCTGGAGGTGGTTCCGGAGTGTCTGCCGAGTGGTTCTGGCGTAGCCGGCAGGTGATTTTGCATGTCCGGCAATGGTTCCGGCGAGTCGAGCCGGTGGTTTCGGCGTGTCCGGCAGGTGGTTCTGGTCTGTCCGGCAGGTGGTTCTGGCGTGTCCGGCACGAGGTTCTGGCACGTCTGAGAGGTGGTTCCGGCATGCCCGACAGGTGATTCCGGAGTGTCCGCCACGTGGTTCTGGTGTACCCGGCAGGTGATTTTGGCGTGTCTGGCAGGTGTGTTTTGCAAGTCGAGCATGTGGCTCAGGCATGCTCAGCAGGTGCTTCCGGCGTGTCCGGCAGGTGGTTCCGGGGTGCTCGGCAGGTGGTACCGGCGTTTCCGGAACATGGTTCTGGCACATGTGAGAGATGGTTCCGGCATGCCCGGAAGGTTATTCCGGAGTGTCCGGCATGTGTTTCTGGCACCTCTGAGAGGTGGTACCGGAATGCCTGACATTTGATTCCGGAGTGTCTGCCGAGTGGTTCTGGCGTAGCCGGCAGGTGATTTTGTCGTGTCCAGCAGGTGGTTCCGGCGAGCTCGGCAGGTGGTACCGGCGTGTCCGGAAGATGGTTTTGGCACGTCTGAGAGATGGTTCAGGCATGCCCGGCAGGTGGTTCCGGAGTGTCTGCCGAGTGGTTCTGGCGTAGCCGGCAAGTGATTCTGGCGTGTCCAGCAGGTGGTTCTGGGGAGTGGATCAGGTGGTTCCGGCATACTCGGCAGGTGGTACCGGCATGTCCGGAACATGGTTCTGGCAAGTCTGAGAGGTGGTTCCGGCATGCCCGGCAGGTGATTCCGGAGTGTTCGCCAAGTGGTTCTGGCATAGCCGACAGGTGATTTTGGCGTGTCCAGCAGGTGGTTCTGGGGAGTGGATCAGGTGGTTCCGGTATACTCGGCAGGTAGTTGAGGCCTGTCCGGCACATGGTTCTGGCACGTCTGAGAGGTGGTTCAGGCTGGCCCGACAGGTGTTTCCATGGTGTTCGCCAAGTGGTTCTGGCATAGCTGGCAGGTGATGTTGGCGTGGCCGGCAGGTGGTTCCAGCCAGCCCGGCAGATGATTCCGAAGTGTTCACCAAATGGTTGTGGCGTAGCTGGCAGGTGATTTTGCATGTCCGGCAATGGTTCCGCCGAGTCGAGCCGGAGGTTCCGGCGTGTCCAGCAGGTGGTTCCGGTCTGTCCAGCATGTTGTTCTGGGGTGTCCGGCACGAGGTTCTGGCACGTCTGAGAGGTTGTGTCGGCATGCACTTCACGTGATTCCGGCTTGTCCACCAAGCGGTTCTGGTGTAGCGGGCAGGTGATTTTGGCGTGTCCGGCAGGTGGGACCGGTGAGTCAAACAGGTGGTTCTGGCGAATGTTTCCTGTGTTTCCGGTCTGTCTGGGAGATGGTTCCGGCCTGTCCGGCACGTGCTTCTGGAACTTCGGAGAGGTTGTGCTGGCATGCCCGGCAGGTGATTCTGGAGTGTCCGCCAAGTGGTTCTGGCGTAGCCGGCAGGTGATTTTGGCGTGTCCGGCAGGTGGTTCTGGGGAGTGGATCAGGAACTTCCGGCATTCTCGGCAGGTGCTACCGCCGTCTCCTGCATGTGGCTGTGGCACCTCTGAGACGTGGTTCCAGCATGCCCGGCAGGTGATTCCGTTGTGTCCGACAAGTGGTTGTGGCGTAGCCGGCTGGTGATTCTGGCGTGTCCGGCAGGTGGTTCTGCCGAGTTCAAACAGGTGGTCCCTGCGTGTCCAGCAGGTGCTTCCGGTCTGTCCTGGAGGTGCTTCCGGAGTGTCTGCCGAGTGGTTCTGGCGTAGCCGGCAGGTGATTTTGGCGTTTCCAGCAGGTGGTTCTGGGTAGTGGAGCAGGTGGTTCCAGCATACTCGGCAGGTGGTTGCGGCGTGTCCGGCACATGGTTCTGGCACGTCAGAGACGTGGTTCCGGCATGCCCGGCAGGTGATCCCGGAGCGTCCTCCAAGTGGTTCTGGCGTACCCCGCGGGTGTTTCTGATGTGTCCGGCAGGTGGCTCTGGTGAGTCGAGCAGGTGTTTCCGGCGTGCTTGGCAGGTGGTTGCGGCAGGTCCGGCAGGTGTTTGCCGTCTGTCCATGACGTGGTTCCGGCATTCCCGCAGGGTGAATCTGGAGTGTCCACCAAGTGGTTTTGGCGTAGCCGGCATGTGATTTTGGCCTGTGAGGCAGGTTGTTCCGGCATGTCCAGGAGGTGGTTCTGGCGAGCTCGGCAGGTGCTTCTGGTCTCTTCGGCACGTGGTTGTGGCACGTCTGAGAGATGGTTCCGGCCCGCCCTTCAGGTGATTCCGGAGTGTCCGGCATGTGTATCTGGCACCTCTGAGAGGTGGTTCCGGCATGCCCGGCAGGTGATTCCGGAGTCTCCGGCATGTGGTTCTGGCATGTCTGAGAGGTGGTTCCGGAATGCCTGACATGTGATTCCAGAGTGTCTGCCGAGTGGTTCTTGCATAGCCGGCAGGTGATTTTGGCGTGTCCAGCACGTGGTTCAGGCGAGCTGGGCAGGTGGTACCGGCGTGTCCGGAACATGGTTCTGGCACGTCTGAGAGTTGGTTCCGGCATGCCCGGCAGGTGATTCCGGAGTGTCCGGCATTTGGTTCTGGCACCTCTGAGACGTGGCTCCGGAATGCCTGACATGTGATTCCGGAGTGTCTGCCCAGTGGTTCTGGCGTAGCCGGCAGGTGATTCTGGCGTGTCCAGCAGGTGGTTCTGGGGAGTGGATCAGGTGGTTACGGCATACTCGGCAGGTGGTACCGGCGTGTTGGGAACATGGTTCTGGCAAGTTTGAGAGGTGGTTCCGGCATGCCCGGCAGGTGATTCCGGAGTGTTCGCTAAGTGGTTCTGGCGTAGCCGGCAGGTGATTTTGGCGTGTCCGGCACGTGGTTCTGGTGTGTCTGACAGCTGGTTCTGGCATGTCCGGCAGATGATTCCGGAGTGTCCACCAAGTGGCTCTGGCATACCCGGCAGGTGATTTTGGCGTGTCAGGTAGGTGGTTCCGGCGAGTCGAGTAGGTGATTCCGCCGTGCTCGGCAGGTGGTTCAGGCGGGTCTGGCAGGTGGTTTCGGTCTGTTCGGGGTGTGGTTCTGAAATCTCAGGCACATGGTTCTGGCACGTCTGAGAGGTGGTTCCGGCCGGCCCGACAGGTGTTTCCATGGTGTTCGCCAAGTGGTTCAGGCATAGCTGGCAGGTGATGTTGGCATGACCGGCAGGTGGTTCCAGCCAGCCCGGCAGGTGATTCCGAAGTGTTCAACAAATGGTTGTGGCGTGACTGGGAGGTGATTGTGGCGTGTCCAGCAGGTGGTTTTGGCGAGTCGAGCAGGTGGCTCTGGCGTGCTCGGCAGGTGCTTCCGGTGTCATTGGCATGTGGTTCCGGCATGTCTGAGAGGTGGTTCCGCCATGCCCGGCAGGTGATTCCCGAGTGTTCGCCAAGTGGTTCTGCCATAGCCGGCTGGTGATTTTGCATGTCCGGCAATGGTTCCGGCGAGTCGAGCCGGTGGTTCCGGCGTTTCCGGCAGGTGGTTCCGGTCTGTCCAACTGGTGGTTCTGGGGTGTCCCGCACGAGGTTCTGGCACGTCTGAGAGGTTGTGTCGGCATGCACTTGACGTGATTGCGGCTTGTCCACCAAGCGGTTGTGGTGTAGCGGGCAGGTGATTGTGGCGTGTACAGCAGGTGGGACCGGTGAGTCAAGCAGGTGGTTCCGGCGAGTGTTTCCTGTGTTTCCGGTCTGTCCGGGAGATGGGTCCGGCCGGTGCGGCATGTGCTTCTGGCACTTCGGAGAGGTTGTGCTGGCATGCCCGGCATGTGATTCTGGAGTGTCTGCCAAGTGGTTCTGGCGTAGCCGGCAGGTGATTTTGGAGTGTCCGGGAGGTGGTTCTGGGGAGCGGATCAGGAACTTCCGGCATTCTCGGCAGGTGCTACCGCAGTCTCCTGCATGTGGCTGTGGCACCTCTGAGAGGTGGTTCCAGCATGCCGGGCAGGTGATTCCGGATTGTCCGACAAGTGGTTGTGGCGTAGCCGGCTGGTGATTCTGGCGTGTCCGGCAGGTGGTTCTGGCGAGTCAAGCAGGTGGTCCCGGCGTGTTCGGCAGGTGGTTCCGGTCTATCCGGTAGGTGCTTCCGGCGTGTCTGGCACGTGCTTCCGGCACGTCTGAGAGGTGGTTCCGGCATGCGCAGCAGGTGATTCCGTAGTGTCCGCCAGGTGGTTCTGGCATACCGGGCAGGTGATTTTGGCGTGTCCGGCAGGTGTTCCTGGCGAGTCGAGCAGGTGGCTCCGGCATGCTCGGCAGGTGCTTCCGGCGTCTCCGGCACTTGGTTCTGGTGTGTCTGAGAGCTGGTTCCGGCATGTCCGGCAGATGATTCCGGAGTGTCCGCCAAGTGGTTCTGGCATACCCAGCAGGTGATTTTGGCGTGTCAGGGAGGTGGCACCGGTGAGTCGAGCAGGTGGTTCCGGCGGTGCTGAGCAGGTGGTTCAGGCGGTTCTGGCAGGTGGTATCCGTCTGTTCGGGGTGTGGTTCCAGCATCTCATGAACACGTTTCTGGCACGTCTGAGATGTGGTTCCGGCCGGCCCGACAGGTGTTTCCGCAGTGTCCGCCAAGCGGTTCTGGCGTAGTTGGCAGGTGATTTGGGCATGTACGGCAGGTGGTTCAGGCGAGTTGAGCAGGTGGTTCCAACGTGCTTGGCAGGTGCTTCCGGCGCCTCCGGCACGTGTTTTTCTGGCACATCTGACAGGTGGTTCCGGCATGCCCGAAAGGTGATTCCGGTCTGTCCGGTAGGGAGTTCCAGCCTGCACGGCATGTGGTTCTGGTACGTCTCAGAGGTGGTTGCGCATGCCCAACAGGTGATTCCGGACTGTCCGCCACATGGTTCTGGCACGTCTGAGAGGTGGTTCCGGCATGCCCGGCAGGTCATCCCAGAGAGTCCTCCAAGTGGTTCTGGCATAACACGCAGGTGATTTTGGCGTGTCTGGCAGGTTGTTCCGTTGTGCTTGGCAGGTGGTTCAGGCTTGGCCGGCAGGTGGTTCCAGACTGTCCAGGACGTGTTTCCCAGCTTCTCCGGCAGGTGGTTCTGGTACGTCTGAGAGGTGGTTCCGCCATGGCTGGCAGGTGATCCCAGACTGTCCCACAGGTGGTTCTGGCATAGCCAGCAGTTGATATTGGCCTGTCCGGCCGGTGGTTCCAGCGAGTCGAACAGGTGGCTCCGGCGTTCTTGGCAGGTGGTTCCGGTCTGTCCGGTATGGGTTTCCGTCGTGTCTGGCACGTGCTTCCGGCACGTCTGATAGGTGGTTCTGGCATGCGCGGCAGGTGATTCCGTAGTTTCCGCCAGGTGGTTCTGGCGTACCGGGCAAGTGATTTTGGCGTGTCCGGCAGGTGTTCCTGGCGAGTCGAGCAGGTGGCTCCGGCATGCTCGGCAGGTGCTTCCGGCGTCTCCGGCACTTGGTTCTGGTGTGTCTGAGAGCTGGTTCCGGCATGTCCGGCAGATGATTCCGGAGTGTCCGCCAAGTGGTTCTGGCATACCCAGCAGGTGATTTTGGAGTGTCAGGGAGGTGGTACCGGTGAGTCGAGCAGGTGGTTCCGCGGTGCTCAGCAGGTGGTTCAGGCGGTTCTGGCAGGTGGTATCCGTCTGTTCGGGGTGTGGTTCCAGCATCTCATGAACACGTTTCTGGCACGTCTGAGATGTGGTTCCAGCCGGCCCGACAGGTGTTTCCGCAGTGTCCGCCAAGCGGTTCTGGCGTAGTTGGCAGGTGATTTTGGCATGACTGGCAGGCGGTTCCAGCAAGCCAGGCAGGTGATTCCAAAGTGTTCACCAACTGGTGTGGCGTAGCCGGCAGGTGATTTTTGCGTGATCGGCAGGTGGTTCTGGCGAGTCGAGCAGGTGGTTCCGGCGTGCTCGGCTGGTGCTTCCGGGGTCATTGGCACGGGGTTCTGGCATGTCTGAGAGGTGGTTCCTGCATGCCCGGCAAGTGATTCCGGAGTGTTCGCCAAGTGGTTCTGGCATAGTCGACAGGTGATTTTCGCATG
>NW_027227062.1:0-59253 GCF_037783145.1 Equus przewalskii
AGCCGGCAGGTGATTTTGCATGTCCAGCGGTCGTTCCGGCGGGTCGAGCCGGTGGTTCCGGCGTGTCCGGCAGGTGGTTCCGGTCTGTCCGGCAGGTGGTTCTGTGGTGTCCGGCACGAGGTTCAGTCTGAGAGGCTGTGCCGGCATGCCCCTCACGTGATTCCGGCTTGTCCCCGAAGTGGTGCTGGTGTAGCGGGCAGGTGATTTTGGCGTGTCCGGCAGGTGGTTCAGGCGAGTTGAGCAGGTGGTTGCGACGTGCTCGGCAGGTGCTTCCGGCGTCTCCGGCACGTGTTTCTGGCACATCTGACTGGTGGTTCCGGCATGCCCAAAAGTTGATTCCGGTCTGTCCGGTAGGTGGTTCCGGCGTGCACGGCACGTGGTTCTGGTACGTCTCAGAGGTGGTTGCGTATGCCCAACGGGTGATTCCGGACTGTCCGCCACGTGCTTCTGGCACGTCTGAGAGGTGGTTCCAACATGCCCGGCAGGTCATTTCGGAGAGTCGTCCAAGTGGTTCTGGCGTAGCCCGCAGGTGATTTTGGCGTGTCCGGCGGGTGGTTCCGCCGTGCTCGGCAGGTGGTTCAGGCATGGCCGTCAGGTGGTTCCAGTCTGTCCAGGACGTGTTTCCAGCTTCTCCGGCAGGTGGTTCTGGTACGTCTGAGAGGTGGTTCCGCCATGGCTGGCAGGTGATCCCGGACTGTCCCCCAGGTGGTTCTGGCATAGCCAGCAGTTGATATTGGCCTGTCCGGCAGGTGGTTCCAGCGAGTCGAACAGGTGGCTCCGGCGTTCTTGGCAGGTGGTTCCGGTCTGTCCGGTAGGTGTTTCCGGCGTGTCCGGCACGTGCTTCCGGCACGTCTGAGAGGTGGTTCCGGCATGCGCGGCAGGTGATTCCGTAGTGTCCGCCAGGTGGTTCTGGCGTACCCGGCAGGTGATTTTGGCGTGTCCGGCAGGTGTTTCTGGCGAGTCGAGCAGGTGGCTCCGGCATGCTCGGCAGGTGCTTCCGGCGTCTCCGGCACTTGGTTCTGGTGTGTCTGAGAGCTGGTTCCGGCATGTCCGGCAGATGATTCCGGAGTGTCCGCCAAGTGGTTCTGGCATACCCAGCAGGTGATTTTGGCGTGTCAGGGAGGTGGTACCGGTGAGTCGAGCAGGTGGTTCCGGCGTGCTCAGCAGGTGGTTCAGGCGGTTCTGGCAGGTGGTATCCGTCTGTTCGGGGTGTGGTTCCAGCATCTCATGAACACGTTTCTGGCACGTCTGAGATGTGGTTCCAGCCGGCCCGACAGGTGTTTCCGCAGTGTCCGCCAAGCGGTTCTGGCGTAGTTGGCAGGTGATTTTGGCATGACTGGCAGGTGGTTCCAGCAAGCCTGGCAGGTGATTCCAAAGTGTTCCCCAACTGGTTGTGGCGTAGCCGGCAGGTGATTTTTGCGTGATCGGCAGGTGGTTCCGGCGTGCTCGGATGGTGCTTCCGGGGTCATTGGCACGGGGTTCTGGCATGTCTGAGAGGTGGTTCCTGCATGCCCGGCAAGTGATTCCGGAGTGTTCGCCAAGTGGTTCTGGCATAGTCGGCAGGTGATTTTGGCATGTCCGGCAGGTGGTTCAGGCGAGTTGAGCAGGTGGTTCCAACGTGCTTGGCAGGTGCTTCCAGCGTCTCCGGCACGAGTTTCTGGCACATCTGACAGGTAGTTCTGGCATGCCCGAAAGGTGATTCTGGTCTGTCCGGTAGGTGGTTCCAGCCTGCACGGCATGTGGTTCTGGTACGTCTCAGAGGTGGTTGCGCATGCCCAACAGGTGATTCCGGACTGTCCGCCACATGGTTCTGGCACGTCTGAGAGGTGGTTCCGGCATGCCCGGCAGGTCATCCCAGAGAGTCCTCCAAGTGGTTCTGGCATAACACGCAGGTGATTTTGGCGTGTCTGGCAGGTTGTTCCGTTGTGCTTGGCAGGTGGTTCAGGCTTGGCCGGCAGGTGGTTCCAGACTGTCCAGGACGTGTTTCCAGCTTCTCCGGCAGGTGGTTCTGGTACGTCTGAGAGGTGGTTCCGCCATGGCTGGCAGGTGATTCCGGACCGTCCCCCAGGTGGTTCTGGCATAGCCAGCAGTTGATATTGGCCTGTCCGGCAGGTGGTTCCAGCGAGTCGAACAGGTGGCTCCGGCGTGCTCGGCAGGTGGTTCCGGTCTGTCCGGTAGGTGATTCCGGCGTGTCCGGCACGTGCTTCCGGCACGTCTGAGAGGTGGTTCCGGCATGCGCGACAGGTGGTTTCGGAGTGTCCGCCAGGTGGTTCTGGCGTACCCGGCAGGTGATTTTGGCGTGTCCGGCAGGTGTTTCTGGCGAGTCGAGCAGGTGGCTCCGGCATGCTCGGCAGGTGCTTCCGGGGTCTCCGGCACGTGGTTCTGGTGTGTCTGAGAGCTGGTTCCGGCATGTCCGGCAGATGATTCCGGAGTGTCCGCCAAGTGGTTCTGGCATACCCGGCTGGTGATTTGGGCATGTCAGGTAGGTGGTTCCGGCGAGTCGAGCAGGTGGCTCCGGCGTGCTCGGCACGTTGTTCAGACGGGTCTGGCAGGTGTTTTCCGTCTGTTCGGGGTGTGTTTCCAGCATCTCATGAACACGTTTCTGGCACGTCTGAGATGTGGTTCCAGCCGGCCCGACAGGTGTTTCCGCAGTGTCCGCCAAGCGGTTCTGGCGTAGTTGGCAGGTGATTTTGGCATGACTGGCAGGTGGTTCCAGCAAGCCTGGCAGGTGATTCCAAAGTGTTCACCAACTGGTTGTGGCGTAGCCGGCAGGTGATTTTTGCGTGATCGGCAGGTGGTTCTGGCGAGTCGAGCAGGTGGTTCCGGCGTGCTCGGCTGGTGCTTCCGGGGTCATTGGCACGGTGTTCTGGCATGTCTGAGAGGTGGTTCCTGCATGCCCGGCAAGTGATTCCGGAGTGTTCGCCAAGTGGTTCTGGCATAGTCGGCAGGTGATTTTGGCATGTCCGGCAGGTGGTTCAGGCGAGTTGAGCAGGTGGTTCCAACGTGCTTGGCAGGTGCTTCCGGCGTCTCCGGCACGTGTTTCTGGCACATCTGACAGGTGGTTCCGGCATGCCCGAAAGGTGATTCCGGTCTGTCCGGTAGGTGGTTCCAGCCTGCACGGCATGAGGTTCTGGTACGTCTCAGAGGTGGTTGCGCATGCCCAACAGGTGATTGCGGACTGTCCGCCACATAGTCCTGGCACGTCTGATAGGTGGTTCCGGCATGCCCGGCAGGTCATCCCAGAGAGTCCTCCAAGTGGTTCTGGCATAACACGCAGGTGATTTTGGCGTGTCTGGCAGGTTGTTCCGTTGTGCTTGGCAGGTGGTTCAGGCTTGGCCGGCAGGTGGTTCCAGACTGTCCAGGGCGTGTTTCCAGCTTCTCCGGCAGGTGGTTCTGGTACGTCTGAGAGGTGGTTCCGCCATGGCTGGCAGGTGATTCCGGACCGTCCCCCAGGTGGTTCTGGCATAGCCAGCAGTTGATATTGGCCTGTCCGGCAGGTGGTTCCAGCGAGTCGAACAGGTGGCTCCGGCGTGCTCGGCAGGTGGTTCCGGTCTGTCTGGTAGGTGATTCCGGCGTGTCCGGCACGTGCTTCCGGCACGTCTGAGAGGTGGTTCCGGCATGCGCGACAGGTGGTTTCGGAGTGTCCGCCAGGTGGTTCTGGCGTACCCGGCAGGTGATTTTGGCGTGTCCGGCAGGTGTTTCTGGCGAGTCGAGCAGGCGGCTCCGGCATGCTCGGCAGGTGCTTCCGGCGTCTCCGGCACATGGTTCTGGTGTGTCTGAGAGCTGGTTCCGGCATGTCCGGCAGATGATTCCGGAGTGTCCGCCAAGTGGTTCTGGCATACCCGGCTGGTGATTTGGGCATGTCAGGTAGGTGGTTCCGGCGAGTCGAGCAGGTGGCTCCGGCGTGCTCGGCAGGTGCTTCCGGGGTCATTGGCACGTGGTTCTGGCATATCTGAGAGGTGGTTCCGGCATGCCCGGCAGGTGATTCCGGAGTGTTCGCCAAGTGTTTCCGGCGTAGCCGGCAGGTGATTTTGCATGTCCAGCGGTCGTTCCGGCGGGTCGAGCCGGTGGTTCCGGCGTGTCCGGCAGGTGGTTCCGGTCTGTCCGGCAGGTGGTTCTGTGGTGTCCGGCACGAGGTTCAGTCTGAGTGGCTGTGCCGGCATGCCCCTCACGTGATTCCGGCTTGTCCCCGAAGTGGTGCTGGTGTAGCGGGCAGGTGATTTTGGCGTGTCCGGCAGGTGGTTCAGGCGAGTTGAGCAGGTGGTTGCGACGTGCTCGGCAGGTGCTTCCGGCGTCTCCGGCACGTGTTTCTGGCACATCTGACTGGTGGTTCCGGCATGCCCAAAAGTTGATTCCGGTCTGTCCGGTAGGTGGTTCCGGCGTGCACGGCACATGGTTCTGGTACGTCTCAGAGGTGGTTGCGTATGCCCAACGGGTGATTCCGGACTGTCCGCCACGTGCTTCTGGCACGTCTGAGAGGTGGTTCCAACATGCCCGGCAGGTCATTTCGGAGAGTCGTCCAAGTGGTTCTGGTGTAGCCCGCAGGTGATTTTGGCGTGTCCGGCGGGTGGTTCCGCCGTGCTCGGCAGGTGGTTCAGGCATGGCCGTCACGTGGTTCCAGTCTGTCCAGGACGTGTTTCCAGCTTCTCCGGCAGGTGGTTCTGGTACGTCTGAGAGGTGGTTCCGCCATGGCTGGCAGGTGATCCCGGACTGTCCCCCAGGTGGTTCTGGCATAGCCAGCAGTTGATATTGGCCTGTCCGGCAGGTGGTTCCAGCGAGTCGAACAGGTGGCTCCGGCATTCTTGGCAGGTGGTTCCGGTCTGTCCGGTAGGTGTTTCCGGCGTGTCCGGCACGTGCTTCCGGCACGTCTGAGAGGTGGTTCCGGCATGCGCGGCAGGTGATTCCGTAGTGTCCTCCAGGTGGTTCTGGCGTACCCGGCAGGTGATTTTGGCGTGTCCGGCAGGTGTTTCTGGCGAGTCGAGCAGGTGGCTCCGGCATGCTCGGCAGGTGCTTCCGGCGTCTCCGGCACTTGGTTCTGGTGTGTCTGAGAGCTGGTTCCGGCATGTCCGGCAGATGATTCCGGAGTGTCCGCCAAGTGGTTCTGGCATACCCAGCAGGTGATTTTGGCGTGTCAGGGAGGTGGTACCGGTGAGTCGAGCAGGTGGTTCTGGCGTGCTCAGCAGGTGGTTCAGGCGGTTCTGGCAGGTGGTATCCGTCTGTTCGGGGTGTGGTTCCAGCATCTCATGAACACGTTTCTGGCACGTCTGAGATGTGGTTCCAGCCGGCCCAACAGGTGTTTCCGCAGTGTCCGCCAAGCGGTTCTGGCGTAGTTGGCAGGTGATTTTGGCATGACTGGCAGGTGGTTCCAGCAAGCCTGGCAGGTGATTCCAAAGTGTTCACCAACTGGTTGTGGCGTAGCCGGCAGGTGATTTTTGCGTGATCGGCAGGTGGTTCTGGCGAGTCGAGCAGGTGGTTCCGGCGTGCTCGGCTGGTGCTTCCGGGGTCATTGGCACGGGGTTCTGGCATGTCTGAGAGGTGGTTCCTGCATGCCCGGCAAGTGATTCCGGAGTGTTCGCCAAGTGGTTCTGGCATAGTCGGCAGGTGATTTTGGCATGTCCGGCAGGTGGTTCAGGCGAGTTGAGCAGGTGGTTCCAACGTGCTTGGCAGGTGCTTCCGGCGTCTCCGGCACGTGTTTCTGGCACATCTGACAGGTGGTTCCGGCATGCCCGAAAGGTGATTCCGGTCTGTCCGGTAGGTGGTTCCAGCCTGCACGGCATGTGGTTCTGGTACGTCTCAGAGGTGGTTGCGCATGCCCAACAGGTGATTCCGGACTGTCCGCCACATGGTTCTGGCACGTCTGAGAGGTGGTTCCGGCATGCCCGGCAGGTCATCCCAGAGAGTCCTCCAAGTGGTTCTAGCATAACACGCAGGTGATTTTGGCGTGTCTGGCAGGTTGTTCCGTTGTGCTTGGCAGGTGGTTCAGGCTTGGCCGGCAGGTGGTTCCAGACAGTCCAGGACGTGTTTCCAGCTTCTCCGGCAGGTGGTTCTGGTACGTCTGAGAGGTGGTTCCGACATGGCTGGCAGGTGATTCCGGACCGTCCCCCAGGTGGTTCTGGCATAGCCAGCAGTTGATATTGGCCTGTCCGGCAGGTGGTTCCAGCGAGTCGAACAGGTGGCTCCGGCGTGCTCGGCAGGTGGTTCCGGTCTGTCCGGTAGGTGATTCCGGCGTGTCCGGCACGTGCTTCCGGCACGTCTGAGAGGTGGTTCCGGCATGCGCGACAGGTGGTTTCGGAGTGTCCGCCAGGTGGTTCTGGCGTACCCGGCAGGTGATTTTGGCGTGTCCGGCAGGTGTTTCTGGCGAGTCGAGCAGGTGGCTCCGGCATGCTCGGCAGGTGCTTCCGGCGTCTCCGGCACGTGGTTCTGGTGTGTCTGAGAGCTGGTTCCGGCATGTCCGGCAGATGATTCCGGAGTGTCCGCCAAGTGGTTCTGGCATACCCGGCTGGTGATTAGGGCATGTCAGGTAGGTGGTTCCGGCGAGTCAAGCAGGTGGCTCCGGCGTGCTCGGCAGGTGCTTCCGGGGTCATTGGCACGTGGTTCTGGCATATCTGAGAGGTGGTTCCGGCATGCCCGGCAGGTGATTCCGGAGTGTTCGCCAAGTGTTTCCGGCGTAGCCGGCAGGTGATTTTGCATGTCCAGCGGTCGTTCCGGCGGGTCGAGCCGGTGGTTCCGGCGTGTCCGGCAGGTGGTTCCGGTCTGTCCGGCAGGTGGTTCTGTGGTGTCCGGCACGAGGTTCAGTCTGAGAGGCTGTGCCGGCATGCCCCTCACGTGATTCCGGCTTGTCCCCGAAGTGGTGCTGGTGTAGCGGGCAGGTGATTTTGGCGTGTCCGGCAGGTGGTTCAGGCGAGTTGAGCAGGTGGTTGCGACGTGCTCGGCAGGTGCTTCCGGCGTCTCCGGCACGTGTTTCTGGCACATCTGACTGGTGGTTCCGGCATGCCCAAAAGTTGATTCCGGTCTGTCCGGTAGGTGGTTCCGGCGTGCACGGCACGTGGTTCTGGTACGTCTCAGAGGTGGTTGCGTATGCCCAACGGGTGATTCCGGACTGTCCGCCACGTGCTTCTGGCACGTCTGAGAGGTGGTTCCAACATGCCCGGCAGGTCATTTCGGAGAGTCGTCCAAGTGGTTCTGGCGTAGCCCGCAGGTGATTTTGGCGTGTCCGGCGGGTGGTTCCGCCGTGCTCGGCAGGTGGTTCAGGCATGGCCGTCACGTGGTTCCAGTCTGTCCAGGACGTGTTTCCAGCTTCTCCGGCAGGTGGTTCTGGTACGTCTGAGAGGTGGTTCCGCCATGGCTGGCAGCTGATCCCGGACTGTCCCCCAGGTGGTTCTGGCATAGCCAGCAGTTGATATTGGCCTGTCCGGCAGGTGGTTCCAGCGAGTCGAACAGGTGGCTCCGGCGTTCTTGGCAGGTGGTTCCGGTCTGTCCGGTAGGTGTTTCCGGCGTGTCCGTCACGTGCTTCCGGGACGTCTGAGAGGTGGTTCCGTCATGCGCGGCAGGTGATTCCGGAGTGTCCGCCAGATGGTTCTCGCGTACCCGGCAGGTGATTTTGGCGTGTCCGGCAGGTGTTTCTGGCGAGTCGAGCAGGTGGCTCCGGCATGCTCGGCAGGTGCTTCCGGCGTCTCCGGCACTTGGTTCTGGTGTGTCTGAGAGCTGGTTCCGGCATGTCCGGCAGATGATACCGGAGTGTCCGCCAAGTGGTTCTGGCATACCCAGCAGGTGATTTTGGCGTGTCAGGGAGGTGGTACCGGTGAGTTGAGCAGGTGGTTCCGGCGTGCTCAGCAGGTGGTTCAGGCGGTTCTGGCAGGTGGTATCCGTCTGTTCGGGGTGTGGTTCCAGCATCTCATGAACACGTTTCTGGCACGTCTGAGATGTGGTTCCAGCCGGCCCGACAGGTGTTTCCGCAGTGTCCGCCAAGCGGTTCTGGCGTAGTTGGCAGGTGATTTTGGCATGACTGGCAGGTGGTTCCAGCAAGCCTGGCAGGTGATTCCAAAGTGTTCACCAATGGTTGTGGCGTAGCCGGCAGGTGATTTTTGCGTGATCGGCAGGTGGTTCTGGCGAGTCGAGCAGGCGGTTTCGGCGTGCTCGGCTGGTGCTTCCGGGGTCATTGGCACGGGGTTCTGGCATGTCTGATAGGTGGTTCCTGCATGCCCGGCAAGTGATTCCGGAGTGTTCGCCAAGTGATTCTGGCATAGTCGGCAGGTGATTTTGGCATGTCCGGCAGGTCATCCCAGAGAGTCCTCCAAGTGGTTCTGGCATAACACGCAGGTGATTTTGGCGTGTCTGGCAGGTTGTTCCGTTGTGCTTGGCAGGTGGTTCAGGCTTGGCCGGCAGGTGGTTCCAGACTGTCCAGGACGTGTTTCCAGCTTCTCCGCCAGGTGGTTCTGGTACGTGTGAGAGGTGGTTCCGCCATGGCTGGCAGGTGATTCCGGACCGTCCCCCAGGTGATTCTGGCATAGCCAGCAGTTGATATTGGCCTGTCCGGCAGGTGGTTCCAGCGAGTCGAACAGGTGGCTCCGGCGTGCTCGGCAGGTGGTTCCGGTCTGTCCGGTAGGTGATTCCGGCGTGTCCGGCACGTGCTTCCGGCACGTCAGAGAGGTGGTTCCGGCATGCGCGACAGGTGATTTCGGAGTGTCCGCCAGGTGGTTCTGGCGTACCCGGCAGGTGATTTTGGCGTGTCCGGCAGGTGTTTCTGGGGAGTCGAGCAGGTGGCTCCGGCATGCTCGGCAGGTGCTTCCGGCGTCTCAGGCACGTGGTTCTGGTGTGTCTGAGAGCTGGTTCCGGCATGTCCGGCAGATGATTCCGGAGTGTCCGCCAAGTGGTTCTGGCATACCCGGCTGGTGATTTGGGCATGTCAGGTAGGTGGTTCCGGCGAGTCGAGCAGGTGGCTCCGGCGTGCTCGGCAGGTTGTTCAGACGGGTCTGGCAGGTGTTTTCCGTCTGTTCGGGGTGTGGTTCCAGCATCTCATGCACATGGTTCTGGCACGTCTGAGATGTGGTTCCGGCCGGCCCGACAGGTGTTTCCACAGTGTCCGCCAAGTGGTACTGGCATAGTTGGCAGGTGATTTTGGCATGACCGGCAGGTGGTTCCAGCAAGCCCGGCAGGTGATTCCGAAGTGTTCCCCAACTGGTTGTGGCGTAGCCGGCAGGTGATTTTTGCGTGTCCGGCAGGTGGTTCTGGCGAGTCGAGCAGGTGGTTCCGGCGTGCTCGGCAGGTGCTTCCGGGGTCATTGGCACGTGGTTCTGGCATATCTGAGAGGTGGTTCCGGCATGCCCGGCAGGTGATTCCGGAGTGTTCGCCAAGTGTTTCCGGCGTAGCCGGCAGGTGATTTTGCACGTCCAGCGGTTGTTCCGGCGGGTCGAGCCGGTGGTTCCGGCGTGTCCGGCAGGTGGTTCCGGTCTGTCCGGCAGGTGGTTCTGTGGTGTCCGGCACGAGGTTCAGTCTGAGAGGCTGTGCCGGCATGCCCCTCACGTGATTCCGGCTTGTCCCCGAAGTGGTGCTGGAGTAGCGGGCAGGTGATTTTGGCGTGTCCGGCAGGTGGTTCAGGCGAGTTGAGCAGGTGCTTGCGACGTGCTCGGCAGGTGCTTCCGGCGTCTCTGGCACGTGTTTCTGGCACATCTGTCTGGTGGTTCCGGCATGCCCAAAAGTTGATTCCGGTCTGTCCGGTAGGTGGTTGTGGCGTGCACGGCACTGGGTTCTCGTACGTCTCAGAGGTGGTTGCGTATGCCCAACAGGTGATTCCGGACTGTCCGCCACGTGCTTCTGGCACGTCTGAGAGGTGGTTCCAACATGCCCGGCAGGTCATTTCAGAGAGTCGTCCAAGTGGTTCTGGCGTAGCCCGCAGGTGATTTTGGCGTGTCCGGCAGGTGGTTCCGCAGTGCTCGGCAGGTGTTTCAGGCATGGCCGTCACGTGGTTCCAGTCTGTCCAGGACGTGTTTCCAGCTTCTCCGGCATGTGGTTCTGGTACGTCTGAGAGGTGGTTCCGCCATGGCTGGCAGGTGATCCCGGACTGTCCCGCAGGTGGTTCTGGCATAGCCAGCAGTTGATATTGGCCTGTCCGGCAGGTGGTTCCAGCGAGTCGAACAGGTGGCTCCGGCGTTCTTGGCAGGTGGTTCCGGTCTGTCCGGTAGGTGTTTCCGGCGTGTCTGGCACGTGCTTCCGGCACGTCTGAGAGGTGGTTCCGGCATGCGCGGCAGGTGATTCCGTAGTGTCTGCCAGGTGGTTCTGGCATACCCGGCAGGTGATTTTGGCGTGTCCGGCAGGTGGTTCAGGCGAGTCGAGCAGGTGGTTCCGACGTGCTCGGCAGGTGCTTCCGGCGTCTCTGCCACGTGTTTCTGACACATCTGACAGGTGGTTCCGGCATGCCCGAAAGTTTATTCCGGTCTGTCCGGTAGGTGGTTCCAGCCTGCACGGCATGAGGTTCTGGTACGTGTCAGAGGTGGTTGCGTATGCCCAACAGGTGATTCCGGACTGTCCGCCACGTGCTTCTGGCACGTCTGAGAGGTGGTTCCAACATGCCCGGCAGGTCATTTCGGAGAGTCGTCCAAGTGGTTCTGGCGTAGCCCGCAGGTGATTTTGGCGTTTCCGGCAGGTGGTTCCGCCGTGCTCGGCAGGTGGTTCAGGCATGGCCGTCACGTGGTTCCAGTCTGTCCAGGACGTGTTTCCAGCTTCTCCGGCAGGTGGTTCTGGTACGTCTGAGAGGTGGTTCCGCCATGGCTGGCAGGTGATCCCGGACTGTCCCCCAGGTGGTTCTGGCATAGCCAGCAGTTGATATTGGCCTGTCCGGCAGGTGGTTCCAGCGAGTCGAACAGGTGGCTCCGGCGTTCTTGGCAGGTGGTTCTGGTCTGTCCGGTAGGTGTTTCCGGCGTGTCTGGCACGTGCTTCCGGCACGTGTGAGAGGTGGTTCCGGCATGCGCGGCAGGTGATTCCGTAGTGTCCGCCAGGTGGTTCTGGCACGTCTGAGAGGTGGTTCCGGCATGCCCGGCAGGTCATCCCAGAGAGTCCTCCAAGTGGTTCTGGCATAACACGCAGGTGATTTTGGCGTGTCTGGCAGGTTGTTCCGTTGTGCTTGGCAGGTGGTTCAGGCTTGGCCGGCAGGTGGTTCCAGACTGTCCAGGACGTGTTTCCAGCTTCTCCGGCAGGTGGTTCTGGTACGTCTGAGAGGTGGTTCCGCCATGGCTGGCAGGTGATTCCGGACCGTCCCCCAGGTGGTTCTGGCATAGCCAGCAGTTGATATTGGCCTGTCCGGCAGGTGGTTCCAGCGAGTCGAACAGGTGGCTCCGGCGTGCTCGGCAGGTGGTTCCGGTCTGTCCGGTAGGTGATTCCGGCGTGTCCGGCACGTGCTTCTGGCACGTCTGAGAGGCGATTCCGGCATGCGCGACAGGTGGTTTCGGAGTGTCCGCCAGGTGGTTCTGGCATACCCGGCAGGTGATTTTGGCGTGTCCGGCAGGTGTTTCTGGCGAGTCGAGCAGGTGGCTCCGGCATGCTCGGCAGGTGCTTCCGGCGTCTCCGGCACTTGGTTCTGGTGTGTCTGAGAGCTGGTTCCGGCATGTCCGGCAGATGATTCCGGAGTGTCCGCCAAGTGGTTCTGGCATACGCAGCAGGTGATTTTGGCGTGTCAGGGAGGTGGTACCGGGCAGTCGAGCAGGTGGTTCCGGCATGCTCAGCAGGTGGTTCAGGCGGTTCTGGCAGGTGGTATCCGTCTGTTCGGGGTGTGGTTCCAGCATCTCATGAACACGTTTCTGGCACGTCTGAGATGTGGTTCCAGCCGGCCCGACAGGTGTTTCCGCAGTGTCCGCCAAGCGGTTCTGGCGTAGTTGGCAGGTGATTTTGGCATGACTGGCAGGTGGTTCCAGCAAGCCTGGCAGGTGATTCCAAAGTGTTCACCAACTGGTTGTGGCGTAGCCGGCAGGTGATTTTTGCGTGATCGGCAGGTGGTTCTGGCGAGTCGAGCAGGTGGTTCCGGCGTGCTCGGCTGGTGCTTCCGGGGTCATTGGCACGGGGTTCTGGCATGTCTGAGAGGTGGTTCCTGCATGCCCGGCAAGTGATTCCGGAGTGTTCGCCAAGTGGTTCTGGCATAGTCGGCAGGTGATTTTGGCATGTGCGGCAGGTGGTTCAGGCGAGTTGAGCAGGTGGTTCCAACGTGCTTGGCAGGTGCTTCCGGCGTCTCCGGCACGTGTTTCTGGCACATCTGACAGGTGGTTCCGGCATGCCCGAAAGGTGATTCCGGTCTGTCCGGTAGGTGGTTCCAGCCTGCACGGCATGTGGTTCTGGTACGTCTCAGAGGTGGTTGTGCATGCCCAACAGGTGATTCCGGATTGTCCGCCACATGGTTCTGGCACGTCTGAGAGGTGGTTCCGGCATGCCCGGCAGATGATTCCGGAGTGTCCGCCAAGTGGTTCTGGCATACCCGCTGGTGAATTGGGCATGTCAGGTAGGTGGTTCTGGCGAGTCGAGCAGGTGGCTCCGTCGTGCTCGGCAGGTTGTTCAGACGGCTCTGGCAGGTGTTTTCTGTCTGTTCGGGGTGTGGTTCCAGCATCTCATGCACATGGTTCTGGCACGTCTGAGATTTGGTTCCGGCCGGCCCGACAGGTGTTTCCACAGTGTCCGCCAAGTGGTACTGGCGTAGTTGGCCGGTGATTTTGGCATGACCGGCAGGTGATTCCAGCAAGCCCGGCAGGTGATTCCGAAGTGTTCCCCAACTGGTTGTGGCGTAGCCGGCAGGTGATTTTTGCGTGTCCGGCAGGTGGTTCTGGCGAGTCGAGCAGGTGGTTCCGGCGTGCTCGGCAGGTGCTTCCGGGGTCATTGGCACGTGGTTCTGGCATATCTGAGAGGTGGTTCCGGCATGCCCGGCAGGTGACTCCGGAGTGTTCGCCAAGTGTTTCCGGCGTAGCCGGCAGGTGATTTTGCATGTCCAGCGGTCGTTCCGGCGGGTCAAGCCGGTGGTTCCGGCGTGTCCGGCAGGTGGTTCCGGTCTGTCCGGCAGGTGGTTCTGTGGTGTCCGGCACGAGGTTCAGTCTGAGAGGCTGTGCCGGCATGCCCCTCACGTGATTCCGGCTTGTCCCCGAAGTGGTGCTGGTGTAGCGGGCAGGTGATTTTGGCGTGTCCGGCAGGTGGTTCAGGCGAGTTGAGCAGGTGGTTGTGACGTGCTCGGCAGGTGCTTCCGGCGTCTCCGGCACGTGTTTCTGGCACATCTGACTGGTGGTTCCGGCATGCCCAAAAGTTGATTCCGGTCTGTCCGGTAGGTGGTTCCGGCGTGCACGGCACGTGGTTCTGGTACCTGTCAGAGGTGGTTGCGTATGCCCAACAGGTGATTCCGGACTGTCCGCCACGTGCTTCTGGCACGTCTGAGAGGTGGTTCCAAAATGCCCGGCAGGTCATTTCGGAGAGTCGTCCAAGTGGTTCTGGCGTAGCCCGCAGGTGATTTTGGCGTGTCCGGCAGGTGGTTCCGCCGTGCTCGGCAGGTGGTTCAGGCATGGCCGTCACGTGGTTCCAGTCTGTCCATGACGTGTTTCCAGCTTCTCCGGCAGGTGGTTCTGGTACGTCTGAGAGGTGGTTCCGCCATGGCTGGCAGGTGATCCCGGACTGTCCCCCAGGTGGTTCTGGCATAGCCAGCAGTTGATATTGGCCTGTCCGGCAGGTGGTTCCAGCGAGTCGAACAGGTGGCTCCGGCGTGCTCGGCAGGTGGTTCCGGTCTGTCCGGTAGGTGATTCCGGCGTGTCCGGCACGTGCTTCCGGCACGTCTGAGAGGTGGTTCCGGCATGCGCGACAGGTGATTTCGGAGTGTCCGCCAGGTGGTTCTGGCGTACCCGGCAGGTGATTTTGGCGTGTCCGGCAGGTGTTTCTGGCGAGTCGAGCAGGTGGCTCCGGCATGCTCGGCAGGTGCTCCCGGCGTCTCCGGCACGTGGTTCTGGTGTGTCTGAGAGCTGGTTCCGGCATGTCCGGCAGATGATTCCGGAGTGTCCGCCAAGTGGTTCTGGCATACCCGGCTGGTGATTTGGGCATGTCAGGTAGGTGGTTCCGGCGAGTCGAGCAGGTGGCTCCGGCGTGCTCGGCACGTTGTTCAGACGGGTCTGGCAGGTGTTTTCCGTCTGTTCGGGGTGTGGTTCCAGCATCTCATGCACATGGTTCTGGCACGTCTGAGATGTGGTTCCGGCCGGCCCGAGAGGTGTTTCCACAGTGTCCGCCAAGTGGTACTGGCGTAGTTGGCAGGTGATTTGGGCATGACCGGCAGGTGGGTCCAGCAAGCCCGGCAGGTGATTCCGAAGTGTTCCCCAACTGGTTGTGGCGTAGCCGGCAGGTGATTTTTGCGTGTCCGGCAGGTGGTTTTGGCGAGTCGAGCCGGTGTTTCCGGCGTGTCCGGCAGGTGGTTCCGGTCTGTCCGGCAGGTGGTTCTGTGGTGTCCGGCACGAGGTTCAGTCTGAGAGGCTGTGCCGGCATGCCCCTCACGTGATTCCGGCTTGTCCCCGAAGTGGTGCTGGTGTAGCGGGCAGGTGATTTTGGCGTGTCCGGCAGGTGGTTCAGGCGAGTTGAGCAGGTGCTTGCGACGTGCTCGGCAGGTGCTTCCGGCGTCTCCGGCACGTGTTTCTGGCACATCTGACTGGTGGTTCCGGCATGCCCAAAAGTTGATTCCGGTCTGTCCGGTAGGTGGTTCCGGCGTGCACGGCACGTGGTTCTGGTACGTCTCAGAGGTGGTTGCGTATGCCCAACGGGTGATTCCGGACTGTCCGCCACGTGCTTCTGGCACGTCTGAGAGGTGGTTCCAACATGCCCGGCAGGTCATTTCGGAGAGTCGTCCAAGTGGTTCTGGCGTAGCCCGCAGGTGATTTTGGCGTGTCCGGCAGGTGGTTCCGCCGTGCTCGGCAGGTGGTTCAGGCATGGCCGTCACGTGGTTCCAGTCTGTCCAGGACGTGTTTCCAGCTTCTCCGGCAGGTGGTTCTGGTACGTCTGAGAGGTGGTTCCGCCATGGCTGGCAGGTGATCCCGGACTGTCCCCCAGGTGGTTCTGGCATAGCCAGCAGTTGATATTGGCCTGTCCGGCAGGTGGTTCCAGCGAGTCGAACAGGTGGCTCCGGCGTTCTTGGCAGGTGGTTCCGGTCTGTCCGGTAGGTGTTTCCGGCGTGTCTGGCACGTGCTTCCGGCACGTCTGTGAGGTGGTTCCGGCATGCGTGGCAGGTGATTCCGTAGTGTCCGCCAGGTGGTTCTGGCATACACGGCAGGTGATTTTGGCGTGTCCGGCAGGTGTTTCTGGCGAGTCGAGCAGGTGGCTCCGGCATGCTCGGCAGGTGCTTCCGGCGTCTCCGGCACTTGGTTCTGGTGTGTCTGAGAGCTGGTTCCGGCATGTCCGGCAGATGATTCCGGAGTGTCCGCCAAGTGGTTCTGGCATACCCAGCAGGTGATTTTGGCGTGTCAGGCAGGTGGTACCGGTGAGTCGAGCAGGTGGTTCCGGCGTGCTCAGCAGGTGGTTCAGGCGGTTCTGGCAGGTGGTATCCGTCTGTTCGGGGTGTGGTTCCAGCATCTCATGAACACGTTTCTGGCACGTCTGAGATGTGGTTCCAGCCGGCCCGACAGGTGTTTCCGCAGTGTCCGCCAAGCGGTTCTGGCGTAGTTGGCAGGTGATTTTGGCATGACTGGCAGGTGGTTCCAGCAAGCCTGGCAGGTGATTCCAAAGTGTTCACCAACTGGTTGTGGCGTAGCCGGCAGGTGATTTTTGAGTGATCGGCAGGTGGTTCTGGCGAGTCGAGCAGGTGGTTCCGGCGTGCTCGGCTGGTGCTTCCGGGGTCATTGGCACGGGGTTCTGGCATGTCTGAGAGGTGGTTCCTGCATGCCCGGCAAGTGATTCCGGAGTGTTCGCCAAGTGGTTCTGGCATAGTCGGCAGGTGATTTTGGCATGTCCGGCAGGTGGTTCAGGCGAGTTGAGCAGGTGGTTCCAACGTGCTTGGCAGGTGCTTCCGGCGTCTCCGGCACGTGTTTCTGGCACATCTGACAGGTGGTTCCGGCATGCCCGACAGGTGATTACGGTCTGTCCGGTAGGTGGTTCCAGCCTGCATGCCATGTGGTTCTGGTACGTCTCAGAGGTGGTTGCGCATGCCCAACAGGTGATTCCAGACTGTCCGCCACATGGTTCTGGCACGTCTGAGAGGTGGTTCCGGCATGCCCGGCAGGTCATCCCAGAGAGTCCTCCAAGTGGTTCTGGCATAACACGCAGGTGATTTTGGCGTGTCTGGCAGGTTGTTCCGTTGTGCTTGGCAGGTGGTTCAGGCTTGGCCGGCAGGTGGTTCCAGACTGTCCAGGACGTGTTTCCAGCTTCTCCGGCAGGTGGTTCTGGTACGTCTGAGAGGTGGTTCCGCCATGGCTGGCAGGTGATTCCGGACCGTCCCCCAGGTGGTTCTGGCATAGCCAGCAGTTGATATTGGCCTGTCCGGCAGGTGGTTCCAGCGAGTCGAACAGGTGGCTCCGGCGTGCTCGGCAGGTGGTTCCGGTCTGTCCGGTAGGTGATTCCGGCGTGTCCGGCACGTGCTTCCGGCACGTCTGAGAGGTGGTTCCGGCATGCGCGACAAGTGGTTTCGGAGTGTCCGCCAGGTGGTTCTGGCGTACCCGGCAGGTGATTTTGGCGTGTCCGGCAGGTGTTTCTGGCGAGTCGAGCAGGTGGCTCCGGCATGCTCGGCAGGTGCTTCTGGGGTCTCCGGCACGTGGTTCTGGTGTGTCTGAGAGCTGGTTCCGGCATGTCCGGCAGATGATTCCGGAGTGTCGGCCAAGTGGTTCTGGCATACCCGGCTGGTGATTTGGGCATGTCAGGTAGGTGGTTCCGGCGAGTCGAGCAGGTGGCTCCGGCGTGCTCGGCACGTTGTTCAGACGGGTCTGGCAGGTGTTTTCCGTCTGTTCGGGGTGTGGTTCCAGCATCTCATGCACATGGTTCTGGCACGTCTTAGATGTGGTTCCGGCCGGCCCGACAGGTGTTTCCACAGTGTCCGCCAAGTGGTACTGGCGTAGTTGGCAGGTGATTTGGGCATGACCGGCAGGTGGTTCCAGCAAGCCCGGCAGGTGATTCCGAAGTGTTCCCCAACTGGTTGTGGCGTAGGCGGCAGGTGATTTTTGCGTGTCCGGCAGGTGGTTCTGGCGAGTCGAGCAGGTGGTTCCGGCGTGCTCGGCAGGTGCTTGCGGGGTCATTGGCACGTGGTTCTGGCATATCTGAGAGGTGGTTCCGGCATGCCCGGCAGGTGATTCCGGAGTGTTCGCCAAGTGTTTCTGGCGTAGCCGGCAGGTGATTTTGCATGTCCAGCGGTCGTTCCGGCGGGTCGAGCCGGTGGTTCCGGCGTGTCCGGCAGGTGGTTCCGGTCTGTCCGGCAGCTGGTTCTGTGGTGTCCGGCACGAGGTTCAGTCTGAGAGGCTGTGCCGGCATGCCCCTCACGTGATTCCGGCATGTCCCCAAAGTGGTGCTGGTGTAGCGGGCAGGTGATTTTGGCGTGTCCGGCAGGTGGTTCAGGCGAGTTGAGCAGGTGGTTGCGACGTGCTCGGCAGGTGCTTCCGGCGTCTCCGGCACGTGTTTCTGGCACATCTGACTGGTGGTTCCGGCATGCCCAAAAGTTGATTCCGGTCTGTCCGGTAGGTGGTTCCGGCGTGCACGGCACGTGGTTCTGGTACGTCTCAGAGGTGGTTGCGTATGCCCAACAGGTGATTCCGGACTGTCCGCCACGTGCTTCTGGCACGTCTGAGAGGTGGTTCCAACATGCCCGGCAGGTCATTTCGGAGAGTCGTCCAAGTGGTTCTGGCGTAGCCCGCAGGTGATTTTGGCGTGTCCGGCGGGTGGTTCCGCCGTGCTCGGCAGGTGGTTCAGGCATGGCCGTCACGTGGTTCCAGTCTGTCCAGGACGTGTTTCCAGCTTCTCCGGCAGGTGGTTCTGGTACGTGTGAGAGGTGGTTCCGCCATGGCTGGCAGGTGATCCCGGACTGTCCCCCAGGTGGTTCTGGCATAGCCAGCAGTTGATATTGGCCTGTCCGGCAGGTGGTTCCAGCGAGTCGAACAGGTGGCTCCGGCGTTCTTGGCAGGTGGTTCCGGTCTGTCCGGTAGGTGTTTCCGGCGTGTCCGGCACGTGCTTCCGGCACGTCTGAGAGGTGGTTCCGGCATGCGCGGCAGGTGATTCCGTAGTGTCCGCCAGGTGGTTCTGGCGTACCCGGCAGGTGATTTTGGCGTGTCCGGCAGGTGTTTCTGGCGAGTCGAGCAGGTGGCTCCGGCATGCTCGGCAGGTGCTTCCGGCGTCTCCGGCACTTGGTTCTGGTGTGTCTGAGAGCTGGTTCCGGCATGTCCGGCAGATGATTCCGGAGTGTCCGCCAAGTGGTTCTGGCATACCCAGCAGGTGATTTTGGCGTGTCAGGGAGGTGGTACCGGTGAGTCGAGCAGGTGGTTCCGGCGTGCTCAGCAGGTGGTTCAGGCGGTTCTGGCAGGTGGTATCCGTCTGTTCGGGGTGTGGTTCCAGCATCTCATGAACACGTTTCTGGCACGTCTGAGATGTGGTTCCAGCCGGCCCGACAGGTGTTTCCGCAGTGTCCGCCAAGCGGTTCTGGCGTAGTTGGCAGGTGATTTTGGCATGACTGGCAGGTGGTTCCAGCAAGCCTGGCAGGTGATTCCAAAGTGTTCCCCAACTGGTTGTGGCGTAGCCGGCAGGTGATTTTTGCGTGATCGGCAGGTGGTTCTGGCGAGTCGAGCAGGTGGTTCCGGCGTGCTCGGCTGGTGCTTCCGGGGTCATTGGCACGGGGTTCTGGCATGTCTGAGAGGTGGTTCCTGCATGCCCGGCAAGTGATTCCGGAGTGTTCGCCAAGTGGTTCTGGCATAGTCGGCAGGTGATTTTGGCATGTCCTGCAGGTGGTTCAGGCGAGTTGAGCAGGTGGTTCCAACGTGCTTGGCAGGTGCTTCCGGCGTCTCCGGCACGTGTTTCTGGCACATCTGACAGGTGGTTCCGGCATGCCCGAAAGGTGATTCCGGTCTGTCCGGTAGGTGGTTCCAGCCTGCACGGCATGTGGTTCTGGTACGTCTCAGAGGTGGTTGCGCATGCCCAACAGGTGATTCCGGACTGTCCGCCACGTGCTTCTGGCATGTCTGAGAGGTGGTTCCGGCATGCCCGGCAGGTCATCCCAGAGAGTCCTCCAAGTGGTTCTGGCATAACACGCAGGTGATTTTGGCGTGTCTGGCAGGTTGTTCCGTTGTGCTTGGCAGGTGGTTCAGGCTTGGACGGCAGGGGGTTCCAGACTGTCCAGGACGTGTTTCCAGCTTCTCCGGCAGGTGGTTCTGGTACGTCTGAGAGGTGGTTCCGCCATGGCTGGCAGGTGATTCCGGACCGTCCCCCAGGTGGTTCTGGCATAGCCAGCAGTTGATATTGGCCTGTCCGGCAGGTGGTTCCAGCGAGTCGAACAGGTGGCTCCAGCGTGCTCGGCAGGTGGTTCCGGTCTGTCCGGTAGGTGATTCCGGCGTGTCCGGCACGTGCTTCCGGCACGTCTGAGAGGTGGTTCCGGCATGCGCGACAGGTGGTTTCGGAGTGTCCGCCAGGTGGTTCTGGCGTACCCGGCAGGTGATTTTGGCGTGTCCGGCAGGTGTTTCTGGCGAGTCGAGCAGGTGGCTCCGGCATGCTCGGCAGGTGCTTCCGGCCTCTCCGGCACGTGGTTATGGTGTGTCTGAGAGCTGGTTCCGGCATGTCCGGCAGATGATTCCGGAGTGTCCGCCAAGTGGTTCTGGCATACCCGGCTGGTGATTTGGGCATGTCAGGTAGGTGGTTCCGGCGAGTCGAGCAGGTGGCTCCGGCGTGCTCGGCAGGTTGTTCAGACGGGTCTGGCAGGTGTTTTCCGTCTGTTCGGGGTGTGGTTCCAGCATCTCATGCACATGGTTCTGGCACGTCTGAGATGTGGTTCCGGCCGGCCCGACAGGTGTTTCCACAGTGTCCGCCAAGTGGTACTGGCGTAGTTGGCAGGTGATTTTGGCATGACCAGCAGGTGGTTCCAGCGAGCCCGGCAGGTGATTCCGAAGTGTTCCCCAACGGGTTGTGGCGTAGCCGGCAGGTGATTTTTGCGTGTCCGGCAGGTGGTTCTGGCGAGTCGAGCAGGTGGTTCCGGCGTGCTCGGCAGGTGTTTCCGGGGTCATTGGCACGTGGTTCTGGCATATCTGAGAGGTGGTTCCGGCATGCCCGGCAGGTGATTCCGGAGTGTTCGCCAAGTGTTTCCGGCGTAGCCGGCAGGTGATTTTGCATGTCCAGCGGTCGTTCCGGAGGGTCGAGCCGGTGGTTCCGGCGTGTCCGGCAGGTGGTTCCGGTCTGTCTGGCAGGTGGTTCTGTGGTGTCCGGCACGAGGTTCAGTCTGAGAGGCTGTGCCGGCATGCCCCTCACGTGATTCCGGCTTGTCCCCGAAGTGGTGCTGGTGTAGCGGGCAGGTGATTTTGGCGTGTCCGGCAGGTGGTTCAGGCGAGTTGAGCAGGTGCTTGCGACGTGCTCGGCAGGTGCTTCCGGCGTCTCCGGCACGTGTTTCTGGCACATCTGACTGGTGGTTCCGGCATGCCCAAAAGTTGATTCCGGTCTGTCCGGTAGGTGGTTCCGGCGTGCACGGCACGTGGTTCTGGTACGTCTCAGAGGTGGTTGCGTATGCCCAACGGGTGATTCCGGACTGTCCGCCACGTGCTTCTGGCACGTCTGAGAGGTGGTTCCAACATGCCCGGCAGGTCATTTCGGAGAGTCGTCCAAGTGGTTCTGGCGTAGCCCGCAGGTGATTTTGGCGTGTCCGGCGGGTGGTTCCGCCGTGCTCGGCAGGTGGTTCAGGCATGGCCGTCAGGTGGTTCCAGTCTGTCCAGGACGTGTTTCCAGCTTCTCCGGCAGGTGGTTCTGGTACGTCTGAGAGGTGGTTCCGCCATGGCTGGCAGGTGATCCCGGACTGTCCCCCAGGTGGTTCTGGCATAGCCAGCAGTTGATATTGGCCTGTCCGGCAGGTGGTTCCAGCGAGTCGAACAGGTGGCTCCGGCGTTCGTGGCAGGTGGTTCCGGTCTGTCCGGTAGGTGTTTCCAGCGTGTCCGGCACGTGCTTCCGGCACGTCTGAGAGGTGGTTCCGGCATGCGCGGCAGGTGATTCCGTAGTGTCCGCCAGGTGCTTCTTGCGTACCCGGCAGGTGATTTTGGCGTGTCCGGCAGGTGTTTCTGGCGAGTCGAGCAGGTGGCTCCGGCATGCTCGGCAGGTGCTTCCGGCGTCTCCGGCACTTGGTTCTGGTGTGTCTGAGAGCTGGTTCCGGCATGTCCGGCAGATGATTCCGGAGTGTCCGCCAAGTGGTTCTGGCATACCCAGCAGGTGATTTTGGCGTGTCAGGGAGGTGGTACCGGTGAGTCGAGCAGGTGGTTCCGGCGTGCTCAGCAGGTGGTTCAGGCGGTTCTGGAAGGTGGTATCCGTCTGTTCGGGGTGTGGTTCCAGCATCTCATGAACACGTTTCTGGCACGTCTGAGATGTGGTTCCAGCCGGCCCGACAGGTGTTTCCGCAGTGTCCGCCAAGCGGTTCTGGCGTAGTTGGCAGGTGATTTTGGCATGACTGGCAGGTGGTTCCAGCAAGCCTGGCAGGTGATTCCAAAGTGTTCACCCACTGGTTGTGGCGTAGCCGGCAGGTGATTTTTGCGTGATCGGCAGGTGGTTCTGGCGAGTCGAGCAGGTGGTTCCGGCGTGCTCGGCTGGTGCTTCCGGGGTCATTGGCATGGGGTTCTGGCATGTCTGAGAGGTGGTTCCTGCATGCCCGGCAAGTGATTCCGGAGTGTTCGCCAAGTGGTTCTGGCATAGTCGGCAGGTGATTTTGGCATGTCCGGCAGGTGGTTCAGGCGAGTTGAGCAGGTGGTTCCAAGGTGCTTGGCAGGTGCTTCCGGCGTCTCCGGCACGTGTTTCTGGCACATCTGACAGGTAGTTCCGGCATGCCCGAAAGGTGATTCTGGTCTGTCCGGTAGGTGGTTCCAGCCTGCACGGCATGTGGTTCTGGTACGTCTCAGAGGTGGTTGCGCATGCCCAACAGGTGATTCCGGACTGTCCGCCTCATGGTTCTGGCACGTCTGAGAGGTGGTTCCTGCATGCCCGGCAGGTCATCCCAGAGAGTCCTCCAAGTGGTTCTGGCATAACACGCAGGTGATTTTGGCGTGTCTGGCAGGTTGTTCCGTTGTGCTTGGCAGGTGGTTCAGGCTTGGCCGGCAGGTGGTTCCAGACTGTCCAGGACGTGTTTCCAGCTTCTCCGGCAGGTGGTTCTGGTACCTCTGAGAGGTGGTTCCGCCATGGCTGGCAGGTGATTCCGGACCGTCCCCCAGGTGGTTCTGGCATAGCCAGCAGTTGATATTGGCCTGTCCGGCAGGTGGTTCCAGCGAGTCGAACAGGTGGCTCCGGCGTGCTCGGCAGGTGGTTCCGGTCTGTCCGGTAGGTGATTCCGGCGTGTCCGGCACGTGCTTCCGGCACGTCTGAGAGGTGGTTCCGGCATGCGCGACAGGTGGTTTCGGAGTGTCCGCCAGGTGGTTCTGGCGTACCCGGCAGGTGATTTTGGCGTGTCCGGCAGGTGTTTCTGGCGAGTCGAGCAGGTGGCTCCGGCATGCTCGGCAGGTGCTTCCGGCGTCTCCGGCACGTGGTTCTGGTGTGTCTGAGAGCTGGTTCCGGCATGTCCGGCAGATGATTCCGGAGTGTCCGCCAAGTGGTTCTGGCATACCCGGCTGGTGATTTGGGCATGTCAGGTAGGTGGTTCCGGCGAGTCGAGCAGGTGGCTCCGGCGTGCTCGGCAGGTTGTTCAGACGGGTCTGGCAGGTGTTTTCCGTCTGTTCGGGGTGTGGTTCCAGCATCTCATGCACATGGTTCTGGCACGTCTGAGATGTGGTTCCGGCCGGCCCGACAGGTGTTTCCACAGTGTCCGCCAAGTGGTACTGGCGTAGTTGGCAGGTGATTTTGGCATGACCGGCAGGTGGTTCCAGCAAGCCCGGCAGGTGATTCCGAAGTGTTCCCCAACTGGTTGTGGCGTAGGCGGCAGGTGATTTTTCCGTGTCCGGCAGGTGGTTCTGGCGAGTGGAGCAGGTGGTTCCGGCGTGCTCGGCAGGTGCTTCCGGGGTCATTGGCACGTGGTTCTGGCATATCTGAGAGGTGGTTCCGGCATGCCCGGCAGGAGATTCCGGAGTGTTCGCCAAGTGTTTCCGGCGTAGCCGGCAGGTGATTTTGCATGTCCAGCGGTCGTTCCGGCGTGTCGAGCCGGTGGTTCCGGCGTGTCCGGCAGGTGGTTCCGGTCTGTCCGGCAGGTGGTTCTGTGGTGTCCGGCACGAGGTTCAGTCTGAGAGGCTGTGCCGGCATGCCCCTCACGTGATTCCGGCTTGTCCCCGAAGTGGTGCTGGTGTAGCGGGCAGGTGATTTTGGCGTGTCCGGCAGGTGGTTCAGGCGAGTTGAACAGGTGGTTGCGACGTGCTCGGCAGGTGCTTCCGGCGTCTCCGGCACGTGTTTCTGGCACATCTGACTGGTGGTTCCGGCATGCCCAAAAGTTGATTCCGGTCTGTCCGGTAGGTGGTTCCGCCGTGCACGGCACGTGGTTCTGGTACGTCTCAGAGGTGGTTGCGTATGCCCAACGGGTGATTCCGGACTGTCCGCCACGTGCTTCTGGCACGTCTGAGAGGTGGTTCCAACATGCCCGGCAGGTCATTTCGGAGAGTCGTCCAAGTGGTTCTGGCGTAGCCCGCAGGTGATTTTGGCGTGTCCGGCGGGTGGTTCCGCCGTGCTCGGCAGGTGGTTCAGGCATGGCCGTCACGTGGTTCCAGTCTGTCCAGGACGTGTTTCCAGCTTCTCCGGCAGGTGGTTCTGGTACGTCTGAGAGGTGGTTCCGCCATGGCTGGCAGGTGATCCCGGACTGTCCCCCAGGTGGTTCTGGCATAGCCAGCAGTTGATATTGGCCTGTCCGGCAGGTGGTTCCAGCGAGTCGAACAGGTGGCTCCGACGTTCTTGGCAGGTGGTTCCGGTCTGTCCGGTAGGTGTTTCCGGCGTGTCCGGCACGTGCTTCCGGCACGTCTGAGAGGTGGTTCCGGCATGCGCGGCAGGTGATTCCGTAGTGTCCGCCAGGTGGTTCTGGCGTACCCGGCAGGTGATTTTGGCGTGTCCGGCAGGTGTTTCTGGCGAGTCGAGCAGGTGGCTCCGGCATGCTCGGCAGGTGCTTCCGGCGTCTCCGGCACTTGGTTCTGGTGTGTCTGAGAGCTGGTTCCGGCATGTCCGGCAGATGATTCCGGAGTGTCCGCCAAGTGGTTCTGGCATACCCAGCAGGTGATTTTGGCGTGTCAGGGAGGTGGTTCAGGCGAGTTGAGCAGGTGGTTCCAACGTGCTTGGCAGGTGCTTCCGGCATCTCCGGCACGTGTTTCTGGCACATCTGACAGGTAGTTCCGGCATGCCCGAAAGGTGATTCCGGTCTGTCCGGTAGGTGGTTCCAGCCTGCATGGCATGTGGTTCTGGTACGTCTCAGAGGTGGTTGCGCATGCCCAACAGGTGATTCCGGACTGTCTGCCACATGGTTCTGGCACGTCTGAGAGGTGGTTCCGGCATGCCCGGCAGGTCATCCCAGAGAGTCCTCCAAGTGGTTCTGGCATAACACGCAGGTGATTTTGGCGTGTCTGGCAGGTTGTTCCGTTGTGCTTGGCAGGTGGTTCAGGCTTGGCCGGCAGGTGGTTCCAGACTGTCCAGGACGTGTTTCCAGCTTCTCCGGCAGGTGGTTCTGGTACGTCTGAGAGGTGGTTCCGCCATGGCTGGCAGGTGATTCCGGACCGTCCCCCAGGTGGTTCTGGCATAGCCAGCAGTTGATATTGGCCTGTCCGGCAGGTGGTTCCAGCGAGTCGAACAGGTGGCTCCGGCGTGCTCGGCAGGTGGTTCCGGTCTGTCCGGTAGGTGATT
This sequence comes from Equus przewalskii, assembly GCF_037783145.1. Taxonomy (NCBI): domain Eukaryota; kingdom Metazoa; phylum Chordata; class Mammalia; order Perissodactyla; family Equidae; genus Equus; species Equus przewalskii. Next base: position 24,949 of record NW_027227062.1, read on the forward strand.
CCGGCGTGTCCGGCACGTGCTTCCGGCACGTCTGAGAGGTGGTTCCGGCATGCGCAACAGGTGGTTTCGGAGTGTCCGCCAGGTGGTTCTGGCGTACCCGGCAGGTGATTTTGGCGTGTCCGGCAGGTGTTTCTGGCGAGTCGAGCAGGTGGCTCCGGCATGCTCGGCAGGTGCTCCCGGCGTCTCCGGCACGTGGTTCTGGTGTGTCTGAGAGCTGGTTCCGGCATTTCCGGCAGATGATTCCGGAGTGTCCGCCAAGTGGTTCTGGCATACCCGGCTGGTGATTTGGGCATGTCAGGTAGGTGGTTCCGGCGAGTCGAGCAGGTGGCTCCGGCGTGCTCGGCAGGTTGTTCAGACGGGTCTGGCAGGTGTTTTCCGTCTGTTCGGGGTGTGGTTCCAGCATCTCATGCACATGGTTCTGGCACGTCTGAGATGTGGTTCCGGCCGGCCCGACAGGTGTTTCCACAGTGTCCGCCAAGTGGTACTGGCGTAGTTGGCAGGTGATTTGGGCATGACCGGCAGGTGGTTCCAGCAAGCCCGGCAGGTGATTCCGAAGTGTTCCCCAACTGGTTGTGGCGTAGCCGGCAGGTGATTTTTGCGTGTCCGGCAGGTGGTTTTGGCGAGTCGAGCCGGTGGTTCCGGCGTGTCCGGCAGGTGGTTCCGGTCTGTCCGGCAGGTGGTTCTGTGGTGTCCGGCACGAGGTTCAGTCTGAGAGGCTGTGCCGGCATGCCCCTCACGTGATTCCGGCTTGTCCCCGAAGTGGTGCTGGTGTAGCGGGCAGGTGATTTTGGCGTGTCCGGCAGGTGGTTCAGGCGAGTTGAGCAGGTGGTTGCGACGTGCTCGGCAGGTGCTTCGGGCGTCTCCGGCACGTGTTTCTGGCACATCTGACTGGTGGTTCCGGCATGCCCAAAAGTTGATTCCGGTCTGTCCGGTAGGTGGTTCCGGCGTGCACGGCACGTGGTTCTGGTACGTCTCAGAGGTGGTTGCGTATGCCCAACGGGTGATTCCGGACTGTCCGCCACGTGCTTCTGGCACGTCTGAGAGGTGGTTCCAACATGCCCGGCAGGTCATTTCGGAGAGTCGTCCAAGTGGTTCTGGCGTAGCCCGCAGGTGATTTTGGCGTGTCCGGCGGGTGGTTCCGCCGTGCTCGGCAGGTGGTTCAGGCATGGCCGTCACGTGGTTCCAGTCTGTCCAGGACGTGTTTCCAGCTTCTCCGGCAGGTGGTTCTGGTACCTCTGAGAGGTGGTTCCGCCATGGCTGGCAGGTGATCCCGGACTGTCCCCCAGGTGGTTCTGGCATAGCCAGCAGTTGATATTGGCCTGTCCGGCAGGTGGTTCCAGCGAGTCGAACAGGTGGCTCCGGCGTTCTTGGCAGGTGGTTCCGGTCTGTCCGGTAGGTGTTTCCGGCGTGTCTGGCACGTGCTTCCGGCACGTCTGAGAGGTGGTTCCGGCATGCGTGGCAGGTGATTCCGTAGTGTCCGCCAGGTGGTTCTGGCATACACGGCAGGTGATTTTGGCGTGTCCGGCAGGTGTTTCTGGCGAGTCGAGCAGGTGGCTCCGGCATGCTCGGCAGGTGCTTCCGGCGTCTCCGGCACTTGGTTCTGGTGTGTCTGAGAGCTGGTTCCGGCATGTCCGGCAGATGATTCCGGAGTGTCCGCCAAGTGGTTCTGGCATACCCAGCAGGTGATTTTGGCGTGTCAGGCAGGTGGTACCGGTGAGTCGAGCAGGTGGTTCCGGCGTGCTCAGCAGGTGGTTCAGGCGGTTCTGGCAGGTGGTATCCGTCTGTTCGGGGTGTGGTTCCAGCATCTCATGAACACGTTTCTGGCACGTCTGAGATGTGGTTCCAGCCGGCCCGACAGGTGTTTCCGCAGTGTCCGCCAAGCGGTTCTGGCGTAGTTGGCAGGTGATTTTGGCATGACTGGCAGGTGGTTCCAGCAAGCCTGGCAGGTGATTCCAAAGTGTTCACCAACTGGTTGTGGCGTAGCCGGCAGGTGATTTTTGCGTGATCGGCAGGTGGTTCTGGCGAGTCGAGCAGGTGGTTCCGGCGTGCTCGGCTGGTGCTTCCGGGGTCATTGGCACGGGGTTCTGGCATGTCTGAGAGGTGGTTCCTGCATGCCCGGCAAGTGATTCCGGAGTGTTCGCCAAGTGGTTCTGGCATAGTCGGCAGGTGATTTTGGCATGTCCGGCAGGTGGTTCAGGCGAGTTGAGCAGGTGGTTCCAACGTGCTTGGCAGGTGCTTCCGGCGTCTCCGGCACGTGTTTCTGGCACATCTGACAGGTAGTTCCGGCATGCCCGACAGGTGATTCCGGTCTGTCCGGTAGGTGGTTCCAGCCTGCATGCCATGTGGTTCTGGTACGTCTCAGAGGTGGTTGCGCATGCCCAACAGGTGATTCCAGACTGTCCGCCACATGGTTCTGGCACGTCTGAGAGGTGGTTCCGGCATGCCCGGCAGGTCATCCCAGAGAGTCCTCCAAGTGGTTCTGGCATAACACGCAGGTGATTTTGGCGTGTCTGGCAGGTTGTTCCGTTGTGCTTGGCAGGTGGTTCAGGCTTGGCCGGCAGGTGGTTCCAGACTGTCCAGGACGTGTTTCCAGCTTCTCCGGCAGGTGGTTCTGGTACGTCTGAGAGGTGGTTCCGCCATGGCTGGCAGGTGATTCCGGACCGTCCCCCAGGTGGTTCTGGCATAGCCAGCAGTTGATATTGGCCTGTCCGGCAGGTGGTTCCAGCGAGTCGAACAGGTGGCTCCGGCGTGCTCGGCAGGTGGTTCCGGTCTGTCCGGTAGGTGATTCCGGCGTGTCCGGCACGTGCTTCCGGCACGTCTGAGAGGTGGTTCCGGCATGCGCGACAAGTGGTTTCGGAGTGTCCGCCAGGTGGTTCTGGCGTACCCGGCAGGTGATTTTGGCGTGTCCGGCAGGTGTTTCTGGCGAGTCGAGCAGGTGGCTCCGGCATGCTCGGCAGGTGCTTCCGGCGTCTCCGGCACGTGGTTCTGGTGTGTCTGAGAGCTGGTTCCGGCATGTCCGGCAGATGATTCCGGAGTGTCGGCCAAGTGGTTCTGGCATACCCGGCTGGTGATTTGGGCATGTCAGGTAGGTGGTTCCGGCGAGTCGAGCAGGTGGCTCCGGCGTGCTCGGCACGTTGTTCAGACGGGTCTGGCAGGTGTTTTCCGTCTGTTCGGGGTGTGGTTCCAGCATCTCATGCACATGGTTCTGGCACGTCTTAGATGTGGTTCCGGCCGGCCCGACAGGTGTTTCCACAGTGTCCGCCAAGTGGTACTGGCGTAGTTGGCAGGTGATTTGGGCATGACCGGCAGGTGGTTCCAGCAAGCCCGGCAGGTGATTCCGAAGTGTTCCCCAACTGGTTGTGGCGTAGGCGGCAGGTGATTTTTGCGTGTCCGGCAGGTGGTTCTGGCGAGTCGAGCAGGTGGTTCCGGCGTGCTCGGCAGGTGCTTCCGGGGTCATTGGCACGTGGTTCTGGCATATCTGAGAGGTGGTTCCGGCATGCCCGGCAGGTGATTCCGGAGTGTTCGCCAAGTGTTTCCGGCGTAGCCGGCTGGTGATTTTGCATGTCCAGCGGTCGTTCCGGCGGGTCGAGCCGGTGGTTCCGGCGTGTCCGGCAGGTGGTTCCGGTCTGTCCGGCAGGTGGTTCTGTGGTGTCCGGCACGAGGTTCAGTCTGAGAGGCTGTGCCGGCATGCCCCTCACGTGATTCCGGCTTGTCCCCGAAGTGATGCTGGTGTAGCGGGCAGGTGATTTTGGCGTGTCCGGCAGGTGGTTCAGGCGAGTTGAGCAGGTGGTTGCGACGTGCTCGGCAGGTGCTTCCGGCGTCTCCGGCACGTGTTTCTGGCACATCTGACTGGTGGTTCCGGCATGCCCAAAAGTTGATTCCGGTCTGTCCGGTAGGTGGTTCCGGCGTGCACGGCACGTGGTTCTGGTACGTCTCAGAGGTGGTTGCGTATGCCCAACGGGTGATTCCGGACTGTCCGCCACGTGCTTCTGGCACGTCTGAGAGGTGGTTCCAACATGCCCGGCAGGTCATTTCGGAGAGTCGTCCAAGTGGTTCTGGCATAGCCCGCAGGTGATTTTGGCGTGTCCGGCGGCTGGTTCCGCCGTGCTCGGCAGGTGGTTCAGGCATGGCCGTCACGTGGTTCCAGTCTGTCCAGGACGTGTTTCCAGCTTCTCCGGCAGGTGGTTCTGGTACGTGTGAGAGGTGGTTCCGCCATGGCTGGCAGGTGATCCCGGACTGTCCCCCAGGTGGTTCTGGCATAGCCAGCAGTTGATATTGGCCTGTCCGGCAGGTGGTTCCAGCGAGTCGAACAGGTGGCTCCGGCGTTCTTGGCAGGTGGTTCCGGTCTGTCCGGTAGGTGTTTCCGGCGTGTCCGGCACGTGCTTCCGGCACGTCTGAGAGGTGGTTCCGGCATGCGCGGCAGGTGATTCCGTAGTGTCCGCCAGGTGGTTCTGGCGTACCCGGCAGGTGATTTTGGCGTGTCCGGCAGGTGTTTCTGGCGAGTCGAGCAGGTGGCTCCGGCATGCTCGGCAGGTGCTTCCGGCGTCTCCGGCACTTGGTTCTGGTGTGTCTGAGAGCTGGTTCCGGCATGTCCGGCAGATGATTCCGGAGTGTCCGCCAAGTGGTTCTGGCATACCCAGCAGGTGATTTTGGCGTGTCAGGGAGGTGGTACCGGTGAGTCGAGCAGGTGGTTCTGGCGTGCTCAGCAGGTGGTTCAGGCGGGTCTGGCAGGTGGTATCCGTCTGTTCGGGGTGTGGTTCCAACATCTCATGAACACGTTTCTGGCACGTCTGAGATGTGGTTCCAGCCGGCCCGACAGGTGTTTCCGCAGTGTCCGCCAAGCGGTTCTGGCGCAGTTGGCAGGTGATTTTGGCATGACTGGCAGGTGGTTCCAGCAAGCCTGGCAGGTGATTCCAAAGTGTTCCCCAACTGGTTGTGGCGTAGCCGGCAGGTGATTTTTGCGTGATCGGCAGGTGGTTCTGGCGAGTCGAGCAGGTGGTTCCGGCGTGCTCGGCTGGTGCTTCCGGGGTCATTGGCACGGGGTTCTGGCATGTCTGAGAGGTGGTTCCTGCATGCCCGGCAAGTGATTCCGGAGTGTTCGCCAAGTGGTTCTGGCATAGTCGGCAGGTGATTTTGGCATGTCCGGCAGGTGGTTCAGGCGAGTTGAGCAGGTGGTTCCAACGTGCTTGGCAGGTGCTTCCGGCGTCTCCGGCACATGTTTCTGGCACATCTGACAGGTGGTTCCGGCATGCCCGAAAGGTGATTCCGGTCTGTCCGGTAGGTGGTTCCAGCCTGCACGGCATGTGGTTCTGGTACGTCTCAGAGGTGGTTGCGCATGCCCAACAGGTGATTCCGGACTGTCCGCCACGTGCTTCTGGCACGTCTGAGAGGTGGTTCCGGCATGCCCGGCAGGTCATCCCAGAGAGTCCTCCAAGTGGTTCTGGCAGAACACGCAGGTGATTTTGGCGTGTCTGGCAGGTTGTTCCGATGTGCTTGGCAGGTGGTTCAGGCTTGGCCGGCAGGTGGTTCCAGACTGTCCAGGACGTGTTTCCAGCTTCTCCGGCAGGTGGTTCTGGTACGTCTGAGAGGTGGTTCCGCCATGGCTGGCAGGTGATTCCGGACCGTCCCCCAGGTGGTTCTGGCATAGCCAGCAGTTGATATTGGCCTGTCCGGCAGGTGGTTCCAGCGAGTCGAACAGGTGGCTCCGGCGTGCTCGGCAGGTGGTTCCGGTCTGTCCGGTAGGTGATTCCGGCGTGTCCGGCACGTGCTTCCGGCACGTCTGAGAGGTGGTTCCGGCATGCGCGGCAGGTGATTCCGTAGTCTCCGCCAGGTGGTTCTGGCGTACCCGGCAGGTGATTTTGGCGTGTCCGGCAGGTGTTTCTGGCGAGTCGAGCAGGTGGCTCCGGCATGCTCGGCAGGTGCTTCCGGCGTCTCCGGCACTTGGTTCTGGTGTGTCTGAGAGCTGGTTCCGGCATGTCCGGCAGATGATTCCGGAGTGTCCGCCAAGTGGTTCTGGCATACCCAGCAGGTGATTTTGGCGTGTCAGGGAGGTGGTACCGGTGAGTCGAGCAGGTGGTTCCGGCGTGCTCAACAGGTGGTTCAGGCGGTTCTGGCAGGTGGTATCCGTCTGTTCGGGGTGTGGTTCCAGCATCTCATGAACACGTTTCTGGCACGTCTGAGATGTGGTTCCAGCCGGCCCGACAGGTGTTTCCGCAGTGTCCGCCAAGCGGTTCTGGCGTAGTTGGCAGGTGATTTTGGCATGACTGGCAGGTGGTTCCAGCAAGCCTGGCAGGTGATTCCAAAGTGTTCACCCACTGGTTGTGGCGTAGCCGGCAGGTGATTTTTGCGTGATCGGCAGGTGGTTCTGGCGAGTCGAGCAGGTGGTTCCGGCGTGCTCGGATGGTGCTTCCGGGGTCATTGGCACGGGGTTCTGGCATGTCTGAGAGGTGGTTCCTGCATGCCCGGCAAGTGATTCCGGAGTGTTCGCCAAGTGGTTCTGGCATAGTCGGCAGGTGATTTTGGCATGTCCGGCAGGTGGTTCAGGCGAGTTGAGCAGGTGGTTCCAACGTGCTTGGCAGGTGCTTCCGGCGTCTCCGGCACGTGTTTCTGGCACATCTGACAGGTAGTTCCGGCATGCCCGAAAGGTGATTCCGGTCTGTCCGGTAGGTGGTTCCAGCCTGCACGGCATGTGGTTCTGGTACGTCTCAGAGGTGGTTGCGCATGCCCAACAGGTGATTCCGGACTGTCCGCCACATGGTTCTGGCACGTCTGAGAGGTGGTTCCGGCATGCCCGGCAGGTCATCCCAGAGAGTCCTCCAAGTGGTTCTAGCATAACACGCAGGTGATTTTGGCGTGTCTGGCAGGTTGTTCCGTTGTGCTTGGCAGGTGGTTCAGGCTTGGCCGGCAGGTGGTTCCAGACAGTCCAGGACATGTTTCCAGCTTCTCCGGCAGGTGGTTCTGGTACGTCTGAGAGGTGGTTCCGACATGGCTGGCAGGTGATTCCGGACCGTCCCCCAGGTGGTTCTGGCATAGCCAGCAGTTGATATTGGCCTGTCCGGCAGGTGGTTCCAGCGAGTCGAACAGGTGGCTCCGGCGTGCTCGGCAGGTGGTTCCGGTCTGTCCGGTAGGTGATTCCGGCGTGTCCGGCACGTGCTTCCGGCACGTCTGAGAGGTGGTTCCGGCATGCGCGACAGGTGGTTTCGGAGTGTCCGCCAGGTGGTTCTGGCGTACCCGGCAGGTGATTTTGGCGTGTCCGGCAGGTGTTTCTGGCGAGTCGAGCAGGTGGCTCCGGCATGCTCGGCAGGTGCTTCCGGCGTCTCCGGCACGTTGTTCTGGTGTGTCTGAGAGCTGGTTCCGGCATGTCCGGCAGATGATTCCGGAGTGTCCGCCAAGTGGTTCTGGCATACCCGGCTGGTGATTTGGGCATGTCAGGTAGGTGGTTCCGGCGAGTCGAGCAGGTGGCTCCGGCGTGCTCGGCAGGTTGTTCAGACGGGTCTGGCAGGTGTTTTCCGTCTGTTCGGGGTGTGGTTCCAGCATCTCATGCACATGGTTCTGGCACGTCTGAGATGTGGTTCCGGCCGGCCCGACAGGTGTTTCCACAGTGTCCGCCAAGTGGTACTGGCGTAGTTGGCAGGTGATTTGGGCATGACCGGCAGGTGGTTCCAGCAAGCCCGGCAGGTGATTCCGAAGTGTTCCCCAACTGGTTGTGGCGTAGCCGGCAGGTGATTTTTGCGTGTCCGGCAGGTGGTTCTGGCGAGTCGAGCAGGTGGTTCCGGCGTGCTCGGCAGGTGCTTGCGAAGTCATTGGCATGTGGTTGTGGCATATCTGAGAGGTGGTTCCGGCATGCCCGGCAGGTGATTCCGGAGTGTTCGCCAAGTGTTTCTGGCGTAGCCGGCAGGTGATTTTGCATGTCCAGCGGTCGTTCCGGCGGGTCGAGCCGGTGGTTCCGGCGTGTCCGGCAGGTGGTTCCGGTCTGTCCGGCAGGTGGTTCTGTGGTGTCTGGCACGAGGTTCAGTCTGAGAGGCTGTGCCGGCATGCCCCTCACGTGATTCCGGCTTGTCCCCGAAGTGGTGCTGGTGTAGCGGGCAGGTGATTTTGGCGTGTCCGGCAGGTGGTTCAGGCGAGTTGAGCAGGTGCTTGCGACGTGCTCGGCAGGTGCTTCCGGCGTCTCCGGCACGTGTTTCTGGCACATCTGACTGGTGGTTCCGGCATGCCCAAAAGTTGATTCCGGTCTGTCCGGTAGGTGGTTCCGGCGTGCACGGCACGTGGTTCTGGTACGTCTCAGAGGTGGTTGCGTATGCCCAACGGGTGATTCCGGACTGTCCGCCACGTGCTTCTGGCATGTCTGAGAGGTGGTTCCAACATGCCCGGCAGGTCATTTCGGAGAGTCGTCCAAGTGGTTCTGGCGTAGCCCGCAGGTGATTTTGGCGTGTCCGGCGGGTGGTTCCGCCGTGCTCGGCAGGTGGTTCAGGCATGGCCGTCACGTGGTTCCAGTCTGTCCAGGACGTGTTTCCAGCTTCTCCGGCAGGTGGTTCTGGTACGTCTGAGAGGTGGTTCCGCCATGGCTGGCAGGTGATCCCGGACTGTCCCCCAGGTGGTTCTGGCATAGCCAGCAGTTGATATTGGCCTGTCCGGCAGGTGGTTCCAGCGAGTCGAACAGGTGGCTCCGGCGTCCTTGGCAGGTGGTTCCGGTCTGTCCGGTAGGTGTTTCCGGCGTGTCCGGCACGTGCTTCCGGCACGTCTGAGAGGTGGTTCCGGCATGCGCGGCAGGTGATTCTGTAGTGTCCGCCAGGTGGTTCTGGCGTACCCGGCAGGTGATTTTGGCGTGTCCGGCAGGTGTTTCTGGCGAGTCGAGCAGGTGGCTCCGGCATGCTCGGCAGGTGCTTCCGGCGTCTCCGGCACTTGGTTCTGGTGTGTCTGAGAGCTGGTTCCGGCATGTCCGGCAGATGATTCCGGAGTGTCCGCCAAGTGGTTCTGGCATACCCAGCAGGTGATTTTGGCGTGTCAGGGAGGTGGTACCGGTGAGTCGAGCAGGTGGTTCCGGCGTGCTCAGCAGGTGGTTCAGGCGGTTCTGGCAGGTGGTATCCGTCTGTTCGGGGTGTGGTTCCAGCATCTCATGAACACGTTTCTGGCACGTCTGAGATGTGGTTCCAGCCGGCCCGACAGGTGTTTCCGCAGTGTCCGCCAAGCGGTTCTGGCGTAGTTGGCAGGTGATTTTGGCATGACTGGCAGGTGGTTCCAGCAAGCCTGGCAGGTGATTCCAAAGTGTTCCCCAACTGGTTGTGGCGTAGCCGGCAGGTGATTTTTGCGTGATCGGCAGGTGGTTCTGGCGAGTCGAGCAGGTGGTTCCGGCGTGCTCGGCTGGTGCTTCCGGGGTCATTGGCACGGGGTTCTGGCATGTCTGAGAGGTGGTTCCTGCATGCCCGGCAAGTGATTCCGGAGTGTTCGCCAAGTGGTTCTGGCATAGTCGGCAGGTGATTTTGGCATGTCCGGCAGGTGGTTCAGGCGAGTTGAGCAGGTGGTTCCAACGTGCTTGGCAGGTGCTTCCAGCGTCTCCGGCACGAGTTTCTGGCACATCTGACAGGTAGTTCCGGCATGCCCGAAAGGTGATTCTGGTCTGTCCGGTAGGTGGTTCCAGCCTGCACGGCATGTGGTTCTGGTACGTCTCAGAGGTGGTTGCGCATGCCCAACAGGTGATTCCGGACTGTCCGCCACATGGTTCTGGCACGTCTGAGAGGTGGTTCCGGCATGCCCGGCAGGTCATCCCAGAGAGTCCTCCAAGTGGTTCTGGCATAACACGCAGGTGATTTTGGCGTGTCTGGCAGGTTGTTCCGTTGTGCTTGGCAGGTGGTTCAGGCTTGGCCGGCAGGTGGTTCCAGACTGTCCAGGACGTGTTTCCAGCTTCTCCGGCAGGTGGTTCTGGTACGTCTGAGAGGTGGTTCCGCCATGGCTGGCAGGTGATTCCGGACCTTCCCCCAGGTGGTTCTGGCATAGCCAGCAGTTGATATTGGCCTGTCCGGCAGGTGGTTCCAGCGAGTCGAACAGGTGGCTCCGGCGTTCTTGGCAGGTGGTTCCAGTCTGTCCGGTAGGTGATTCCGGCGTGTCCGGCACGTGCTTCCGGCACGTCTGAGAGGTGGTTCCGGCATGCGCGACAGGTGGTTTCGGAGTGTCCGCCAGGTGGTTCTGGCGTACCCGGCAGGTGATTTTGGCGTGTCCGGCAGGTGTTTCTGGCGAGTCGAGCAGGTGGCTCCGGCATGCTCGGCAGGTGCTTCCGGGGTCTCCGGCACGTGGTTCTGGTGTGTCTGAGAGCTGGTTCCGGCATGTCCGGCAGATGATTCCGGAGTGTCCGCCAAGTGGTTCTGGCATACCCGGCTGGTGATTTGGGCATGTCAGGTAGGTGGTTCCGGCGAGTCGAGCAGGTGGCTCCTGCGTGCTCGGCAGGTTGTTCAGACGGGTCTGGCAGGTGTTTTCCGTCTGTTCAGGGTGTGGTTCCAGCATCTCATGCACATGGTTCTGGCACGTCTGAGATGTGGTTCCGGCCGGCCCGACAGGTGTTTCCACAGTGTCCGCCAAGTGGTACTGGCGTAGTTGGCAGGTGATTTTGGCATGACCGGCAGGTGGTTCCAGCAAGCCCGGCAGGTGATTCCGAAGTGTTCCCCAACTGGTTGTGGCGTAGCCGGCAGGTGATTTTTGCGTGTCCGGCAGGTGGTTCTGGCGAGTCGAGCAGGTGGTTCCGGCGTGCTCGGCAGGTGCTTCCGGGGTCATTGGCACGTGGTTCTGGCATATCTGAGAGGTGGTTCCGGCATGCCCGGCAGGTGATTCCGGAGTGTTCGCCAAGTGTTTCCGGCGTAGCCGGCAGGTGATTTTGCATGTCCAGCGGGCGTTCCGGCGGGTCGAGCCGGTGGTTCCGGCGTGTCCAGCAGGTGGTTCCGGTCTGTCCGGCAGGTGGTTCTGTGGTGTCTGGCACGAGGTTCAGTCTGAGAGGCTGTGCCGGCATGCCCCTCACGTGATTCCGGCTTGTCCCCGAAGTGGTGCTGGTGTAGCGGGCAGGTGATTTTGGCGTGTCCGGCAGGTGGTTCAGGCGAGTTGAGCAGGTGCTTGCGACGTGCTCGGCAGGTGCTTCCGGCGTCTCCGGCACGTGTTTCTGGCACATCTGACTGGTGGTTCCGGCATGCCCAAAAGTTGATTCCGGTCTGTCCGGTAGGTGGTTCCGGCGTGCACGGCACGTGGTTCTGGTACGTCTCAGAGGTGGTTGCGTATGCCCAACGGGTGATTCCGGACTGTCCGCCACGTGCTTCTGGCACGTCTGAGAGGTGGTTCCAACATGCCCGGCAGGTCATTTCGGAGAGTCGTCCAAGTGGTTCTGGCGTAGCCCGCAGGTGATTTTGGCGTGTCCGGCGGGTGGTTCCGCCGTGCTCGGCAGGTGGTTCAGGCATGGCCGTCACGTGGTTCCAGTCTGTCCAGGACGTGTTTCCAGCTTCTCCGGCAGGTGGTTCTGGTACGTCTGAGAGGTGGTTCCGCCATGGCTGGCAGGTGATCCCGGACTGTCCCCCAGGTGGTTCTGGCATAGCCAGCAGTTGATATTGGCCTGTCCGGCAGGTGGTTCCAGCGAGTCGAACAGGTGGCTCCGGCGTTCTTGGCAGGTGGTTCTGGTCTGTCCGGTAGGTGTTTCCGGCGTGTCCAGCACGTGCTTCCGGCACGTCTGAGAGGTGGTTCCGGCATGCGCGGCAGGTGATTCCGTAGTGTCCGCCAGGTGGTTCTGGCGTACCCGGCAGGTGATTTTGGCGTGTCCGGCAGGTGTTTCTGGCGAGTCGAGCAGGTGGCTCCGGCATGCTCGGCAGGTGCTTCCGGCGTCTCCGGCACTTGGTTCTGGTGTGTCTGAGAGCTGGTTCCGGCATGTGCGGCAGATGATTCCGGAGTGTCCGCCAAGTGGTTCTGGCATACCCAGCAGGTGATTTTGGCGTGTCAGGGAGGTGGTACCGGTGAGTCGAGCAGGTGGTTCTGGCGTGCTCAGCAGGTGGTTCAGGCGGTTCTGGCAGGTGGTATCCGTCTGTTCGGGGTGTGGTTCCAGCATCTCATGAACACGTTTCTGGCACGTCTGAGATGTGGTTCCAGCCGGCCCGACAGGTGTTTCCGCAGTGTCCGCCAAGCGGTTCTGGCGTAGTTGGCAGGTGATTTTGGCATGACTGGCAGGTGGTTCCAGCAAGCCTGGCAGGTGATTCCAAAGTGTTCCCCAACTGGTTGTGGCGTAGCCGGCAGGTGATTTTTGCGTGATCGGCAGGTGGTTCTGGCGAGTCGAGCAGGTGGTTCCGGCGTGCTCGGCTGGTGCTTCCGGGGTCATTGGCACGGGGTTCTGGCATGTCTGAGAGGTGGTTCCTGCATGCCCGGCAAGTGATTCCGGAGTGTTCGCCAAGTGGTTCTGGCATAGTCGGCAGGTGATTTTGGCATGTCCGGCAGGTGGTTCAGGCGAGTTGAGCAGGTGGTTCCAACGTGCTTGGCAGGTGCTTCCAGCGTCTCCGGCACGAGTTTCTGGCACATCTGACAGGTAGTTCCGGCATGCCCGAAAGGTGATTCTGGTCTGTCCGGTAGGTGGTTCCAGCCTGCACGGCATGTGGTTCTGGTACGTCTCAGAGGTGGTTGCGCATGCCCAACAGGTGATTCCGGACTGTCCGCCACATGGTTCTGGCACGTCTGAGAGGTGGTTCCGGCATGCCCGGCAGGTCATCCCAGAGAGTCCTCCAAGTGGTTCTGGCATAACACGCAGGTGATTTTGGCGTGTCTGGCAGGTTGTTCCGTTGTGCTTGGCAGGTGGTTCAGGCTTGGCCGGCAGGTGGTTCCAGACTGTCCAGGACGTGTTTCCAGCTTCTCCGGCAGGTGGTTCTGGTACGTCTGAGAGGTGGTTCCGCCATGGCTGGCAGGTGATTCCGGACCGTCCCCCAGGTGGTTCTGGCATAGCCAGCAGTTGATATTGGCCTGTCCGGCAGGTGGTTCCAGCGAGTCGAACAGGTGGCTCCGGCGTTCTTGGCAGGTGGTTCCAGTCTGTCCGGTAGGTGATTCCGGCGTGTCCGGCACGTGCTTCCGGCACGTCTGAGAGGTGGTTCCGGCATGCGCGACAGGTGGTTTCGGAGTGTCCGCCAGGTGGTTCTGGCGTACCCGGCAGGTGATTTTGGCGTGTCCGGCAGGTGTTTCTGGCGAGTCGAGCAGGTGGCTCCGGCATGCTCGGCAGGTGCTTCCGGGGTCTCCGGCACGTTGTTCTGGTGTGTCTGAGAGCTGGTTCCGGCATGTCCGGCAGATGATTCCGGAGTGTCCGCCAAGTGGTTCTGGCATACCCGGCTGGTGATTTGGGCATGTCAGGTAGGTGGTTCCGGCGAGTCGAGCAGGTGGCTCCTGCGTGCTCGGCAGGTTGTTCAGACGGGTCTGGCAGGTGTTTTCCGTCTGTTCAGGGTGTGGTTCCAGCATCTCATGCACATGGTTCTGGCACGTCTGAGATGTGGTTCCGGCCGGCCCGACAGGTGTTTCCACAGTGTCCGCCAAGTGGTACTGGCGTAGTTGGCAGGTGATTTTGGCATGACCGGCAGGTGGTTCCAGCAAGCCCGGCAGGTGATTCCGAAGTGTTCCCCAACTGGTTGTGGCGTAGCCGGCAGGTGATTTTTGCGTGTCCGGCAGGTGGTTCTGGCGAGTCGAGCAGGTGGTTCCGGCGTGCTCGGCAGGTGCTTCCGGGGTCATTGGCACGTGGTTCTGGCATATCTGAGAGGTGGTTCCGGCATGCCCGGCAGGTGATTCCGGAGTGTTCGCCAAGTGTTTCCGGCGTAGCCGGCAGGTGATTTTGCATGTCCAGCGGGCGTTCCGGCGGGTCGAGCCGGTGGTTCCGGCGTGTCCAGCAGGTGGTTCCGGTCTGTCCGGCAGGTGGTTCTGTGGTGTCTGGCACGAGGTTCAGTCTGAGAGGCTGTGCCGGCATGCCCCTCACGTGATTCCGGCTTGTCCCCGAAGTGGTGCTGGTGTAGCGGGCAGGTGATTTTGGCGTGTCCGGCAGGTGGTTCAGGCGAGTTGAGCAGGTGCTTGCGACGTGCTCGGCAGGTGCTTCCGGCGTCTCCGGCACGTGTTTCTGGCACATCTGACTGGTGGTTCCGGCATGCCCAAAAGTTGATTCCGGTCTGTCCGGTAGGTGGTTCCGGCGTGCACGGCACGTGGTTCTGGTACGTCTCAGAGGTGGTTGCGTATGCCCAACGGGTGATTCCGGACTGTCCGCCACGTGCTTCTGGCACGTCTGAGAGGTGGTTCCAACATGCCCGGCAGGTCATTTCGGAGAGTCGTCCAAGTGGTTCTGGCGTAGCCCGCAGGTGATTTTGGCGTGTCCGGCGGCTGGTTCCGCCGTGCTCGGCAGGTGGTTCAGGCATGGCCGTCACGTGGTTCCAGTCTGTCCAGGACGTGTTTCCAGCTTCTCCGGCAGGTGGTTCTGGTACGTCTGAGAGGTGGTTCCGCCATGGCTGGCAGGTGATCCCGGACTGTCCCCCAGGTGGTTCTGGCATAGCCAGCAGTTGATATTGGCCTGTCCGGCAGGTGGTTCCAGCGAGTCGAACAGGTGGCTCCGGCGTTCTTGGCAGGTGGTTCCGGTCTGTCCGGTAGGTGTTTCCGGCGTGTCCGGCACGTGCTTCCGGCACGTCTGAGAGGTGGTTCCGGCATGCGCGGCAGGTGATTCCGTAGTGTCCGCCAGGTGGTTCTGGCGTACCCGGCAGGTGATTTTGGCGTGTCCGGCAGGTGTTTCTGGCGAGTCGAGCAGGTGGCTCCGGCATGCTCGGCAGGTGCTTCCGGCGTCTCCGGCACTTGGTTCTGGTGTGTCTGAGAGCTGGTTCCGGCATGTGCGGCAGATGATTCCGGAGTGTCCGCCAAGTGGTTCTGGCATACCCAGCAGGTGATTTTGGCGTGTCAGGGAGGTGGTACCGGTGAGTCGAGCAGGTGGTTCCGGCGTGCTCAGCAGGTGGTTCAGGCGGTTCTGGCAGGTGGTATCCGTCTGTTCGGGGTGTGGTTCCAGCATCTCATGAACACGTTTCTGGCACGTCTGAGATGTGGTTCCAGCCGGCCCGACAGGTGTTTCCGCAGTGTCTGCCAAGCGGTTCTGGCGTAGTTGGCAGGTGATTTTGGCATGACTGGCAGGTGGTTCCAGCAAGCCTGGCAGGTGATTCCAAAGTGTTCACCCACTGGTTGTGGCGTAGCCGGCAGGTGATTTTTGCGTGATCGGCAGGTGGTTCTGGCGAGTCGAGCAGGTGGTTCCGGCGTGCTCGGCTGGTGCTTCCGGGGTCATTGGCACGGGGTTCTGGCATGTCTGAGAGGTGGTTCCTGCATGCCCGGCAAGTGATTCCGGAGTGTTCGCCAAGTGGTTCTGGCATAGTCGGCAGGTGATTTTGGCATGTCCGGCAGGTGGTTCAGGCGAGTTGAGCAGGTGGTTCCAACGTGCTTGGCAGGTGCTTCCGGCGTCTCCGGCACGTGTTTCTGGCACATCTGACAGGTAGTTCCGGCATGCCCGAAAGGTGATTCCGGTCTGTCCGGTAGGTGGTTCCAGCCTGCACGGCATGTGGTTCTGGTACGTCTCAGAGGTGGTTGCGCATGCCCAACAGGTGATTCCGGACTGTCCGCCACATGGTTCTGGCACGTCTGAGAGGTGGTTCCGGCATGCCCGGCAGGTCATCCCAGAGAGTCCTCCAAGTGGTTCTAGCATAACACGCAGGTGATTTTGGCGTGTCTGGCAGGTTGTTCCGTTGTGCTTGGCAGGTGGTTCAGGCTTGGCCGGCAGGTGGTTCCAGACAGTCCAGGACATGTTTCCAGCTTCTCCGGCAGGTGGTTCTGGTACGTCTGAGAGGTGGTTCCGACATGGCTGGCAGGTGATTCCGGACCGTCCCCCAGGTGGTTCTGGCATAGCCAGCAGTTGATATTGGCCTGTCCGGCAGGTGGTTCCAGCGAGTCGAACAGGTGGCTCCGGCGTGCTCGGCAGGTGGTTCCGGTCTGTCCGGTAGGTGATTCCGGCGTGTCCGGCACGTGCTTCCGGCACGTCTGAGAGGTGGTTCCGGCATGCGCGACAGGTGGTTTCGGAGTGTCCGCCAGGTGGTTCTGGCGTACCCGGCAGGTGATTTTGGCGTGTCCGGCAGGTGTTTCTGGCGAGTCGAGCAGGTGGCTCCGGCATGCTCGGCAGGTGCTTCCGGCGTCTCCGGCACGTTGTTCTGGTGTGTCTGAGAGCTGGTTCCGGCATGTCCGGCAGATGATTCCGGAGTGTCCGCCAAGTGGTTCTGGCATACCCGGCTGGTGATTTGGGCATGTCAGGTAGGTGGTTCCGGCGAGTCGAGCAGGTGGCTCCGGCGTGCTCGGCAGGTTGTTCAGACGGGTCTGGCAGGTGTTTTCCGTCTGTTCGGGGTGTGGTTCCAGCATCTCATGCACATGGTTCTGGCACGTCTGAGATGTGGTTCCGGCCGGCCCGACAGGTGTTTCCACAGTGTCCGCCAAGTGGTACTGGCGTAGTTGGCAGGTGATTTGGGCATGACCGGCAGGTGGTTCCAGCAAGCCCGGCAGGTGATTCCGAAGTGTTCCCCAACTGGTTGTGGCGTAGCCGGCAGGTGATTTTTGCGTGTCCGGCAGGTGGTTCTGGCGAGTCGAGCAGGTGGTTCCGGCGTGCTCGGCAGGTGCTTGCGAAGTCATTGGCATGTGGTTGTGGCATATCTGAGAGGTGGTTCCGGCATGCCCGGCAGGTGATTCCGGAGTGTTCGCCAAGTGTTTCTGGCGTAGCCGGCAGGTGATTTTGCATGTCCAGCGGTCGTTCCGGCGGGTCGAGCCGGTGGTTCCGGCGTGTCCGGCAGGTGGTTCCGGTCTGTCCGGCAGGTGGTTCTGTGGTGTCTGGCACGAGGTTCAGTCTGAGAGGCTGTGCCGGCATGCCCCTCACGTGATTCCGGCTTGTCCCCGAAGTGGTGCTGGTGTAGCGGGCAGGTGATTTTGGCGTGTCCGGCAGGTGGTTCAGGCGAGTTGAGCAGGTGCTTGCGACGTGCTCGGCAGGTGCTTCCGGCGTCTCCGGCACGTGTTTCTGGCACATCTGACTGGTGGTTCCGGCATGCCCAAAAGTTGATTCCGGTCTGTCCGGTAGGTGGTTCCGGCGTGCACGGCACGTGGTTCTGGTACGTCTCAGAGGTGGTTGCGTATGCCCAACGGGTGATTCCGGACTGTCCGCCACGTGCTTCTGGCACGTCTGAGAGGTGGTTCCAACATGCCCGGCAGGTCATTTCGGAGAGTCGTCCAAGTGGTTCTGGCGTAGCCCGCAGGTGATTTTGGTGTGTCCGGCGGGTGGTTCCGCCGTGCTCGGCAGGTGGTTCAGGCATGGCCGTCACGTGGTTCCAGTCTGTCCAGGACGTGTTTCCAGCTTCTCCGGCAGGTGGTTCTGGTACGTCTGAGAGGTGGTTCCGCCATGGCTGGCAGGTGATCCCGGACTGTCCCCCAGGTGGTTCTGGCATAGCCAGCAGTTGATATTGGCCTGTCCGGCAGGTGGTTCCAGCGAGTCGAACAGGTGGCTCCGGCGTTCTTGGCAGGTGGTTCCGGTCTGTCCGGTAGGTGTTTCCGGCGTGTCCGGCACGTGCTTCCGGCACGTCTGAGAGGTGGTTCCGGCATGCGCGGCAGGTGATTCCGTAGTGTCCGCCAGGTGGTTCTGGCGTACCCGGCAGGTGATTTTGGCGTGTCCGGCAGGTGTTTCTGGCGAGTCGAGCAGGTGGCTCCGGCATGCTCGGCAGGTGCTTCCGGCGTCTCCGGCACTTGGTTCTGGTGTGTCTGAGAGCTGGTTCCGGCATGTCCGGCAGATGATTCCGGAGTGTCCGCCAAGTGGTTCTGGCATACCCAGCAGGTGATTTTGGCGTGTCAGGGAGGTGGTACCGGTGAGTCGAGCAGGTGGTTCCGGCGTGCTCAGCAGGTGGTTCAGGCGGTTCTGGCAGGTGGTATCCGTCTGTTCGGGGTGTGGTTCCAGCATCTCATGAACACGTTTCTGGCACGTCTGAGATGTGGTTCCAGCCGGCCCGACAGGTGTTTCCGCAGTGTCCGCCAAGCGGTTCTGGCGTAGTTGGCAGGTGATTTTGGCATGACTGGCAGGTGGTTCCAGCAAGCCTGGCAGGTGATTCCAAAGTGTTCACCCACTGGTTGTGGCGTAGCCGGCAGGTGATTTTTGCGTGATCGGCAGGTGGTTCTGGCGAGTCGAGCAGGTGGTTCCGGCGTGCTCGGCTGGTGCTTCCGGGGTCATTGGCACGGGGTTCTGGCATGTCTGAGAGGTGGTTCCTGCATGCCCGGCAAGTGATTCCGGAGTGTTCGCCAAGTGGTTCTGGCATAGTCGGCAGGTGATTTTGGCATGTCCGGCAGGTGGTTCAGGCGAGTTGAGCAGGTGGTTCCAACGTGCTTGGCAGGTGCTTCCGGCGTCTCCGGCACGTGTTTCTGGCACATCTGACAGGTAGTTCCGGCATGCCCGAAAGGTGATTCCGGTCTGTCCGGTAGGTGGTTCCAGCCTGCACGGCATGTGGTTCTGGTACGTCTCAGAGGTGGTTGCGCATGCCCAACAGGTGATTCCGGACTGTCCGCCACATGGTTCTGGCACGTCTGAGAGGTGGTTCCGGCATGCCCGGCAGGTCATCCCAGAGAGTCCTCCAAGTGGTTCTAGCATAACACGCAGGTGATTTTGGCGTGTCTGGCAGGTTGTTCCGTTGTGCTTGGCAGGTGGTTCAGGCTTGGCCGGCAGGTGGTTCCAGACAGTCCAGGACATGTTTCCAGCTTCTCCGGCAGGTGGTTCTGGTACGTCTGAGAGGTGGTTCCGACATGGCTGGCAGGTGATTCCGGACCGTCCCCCAGGTGGTTCTGGCATAGCCAGCAGTTGATATTGGCCTGTCCGGCAGGTGGTTCCAGCGAGTCGAACAGGTGGCTCCGGCGTGCTCGGCAGGTGGTTCCGGTCTGTCCGGTAGGTGATTCCGGCGTGTCCGGCACGTGCTTCCGGCACGTCTGAGAGGTGGTTCCGGCATGCGCGACAGGTGGTTTCGGAGTGTCCGCCAGGTGGTTCTGGCGTACCCGGCAGGTGATTTTGGCGTGTCCGGCAGGTGTTTCTGGCGAGTCGAGCAGGTGGCTCCGGCATGCTCGGCAGGTGCTTCCGGCGTCTCCGGCACGTTGTTCTGGTGTGTCTGAGAGCTGGTTCCGGCATGTCCGGCAGATGATTCCGGAGTGTCCGCCAAGTGGTTCTGGCATACCCGGCTGGTGATTTGGGCATGTCAGGTAGGTGGTTCCGGCGAGTCGAGCAGGTGGCTCCGGCGTGCTCGGCAGGTTGTTCAGACGGGTCTGGCAGGTGTTTTCCGTCTGTTCGGGGTGTGGTTCCAGCATCTCATGCACATGGTTCTGGCACGTCTGAGATGTGGTTCCGGCCGGCCCGACAGGTGTTTCCACAGTGTCCGCCAAGTGGTACTGGCGTAGTTGGCAGGTGATTTGGGCATGACCGGCAGGTGGTTCCAGCAAGCCCGGCAGGTGATTCCGAAGTGTTCCCCAACTGGTTGTGGCGTAGCCGGCAGGTGATTTTTGCGTGTCCGGCAGGTGGTTCTGGCGAGTCGAGCAGGTGGTTCCGGCGTGCTCGGCAGGTGCTTGCGAAGTCATTGGCATGTGGTTGTGGCATATCTGAGAGGTGGTTCCGGCATGCCCGGCAGGTGATTCCGGAGTGTTCGCCAAGTGTTTCTGGCGTAGCCGGCAGGTGATTTTGCATGTCCAGCGGTCGTTCCGGCGGGTCGAGCCGGTGGTTCCGGCGTGTCCGGCAGGTGGTTCCGGTCTGTCCGGCAGGTGGTTCTGTGGTGTCTGGCACGAGGTTCAGTCTGAGAGGCTGTGCCGGCATGCCCCTCACGTGATTCCGGCTTGTCCCCGAAGTGGTGCTGGTGTAGCGGGCAGGTGATTTTGGCGTGTCCGGCAGGTGGTTCAGGCGAGTTGAGCAGGTGCTTGCGACGTGCTCGGCAGGTGCTTCCGGCGTCTCCGGCACGTGTTTCTGGCACATCTGACTGGTGGTTCCGGCATGCCCAAAAGTTGATTCCGGTCTGTCCGGTAGGTGGTTCCGGCGTGCACGGCACGTGGTTCTGGTACGTCTCAGAGGTGGTTGCGTATGCCCAACGGGTGATTCCGGACTGTCCGCCACGTGCTTCTGGCACGTCTGAGAGGTGGTTCCAACATGCCCGGCAGGTCATTTCGGAGAGTCGTCCAAGTGGTTCTGGCGTAGCCCGCAGGTGATTTTGGCGTGTCCGGCGGGTGGTTCCGCCGTGCTCGGCAGGTGGTTCAGGCATGGCCGTCACGTGGTTCCAGTCTGTCCAGGACGTGTTTCCAGCTTCTCCGGCAGGTGGTTCTGGTACGTCTGAGAGGTGGTTCCGCCATGGCTGGCAGGTGATCCCGGACTGTCCCCCAGGTGGTTCTGGCATAGCCAGCAGTTGATATTGGCCTGTCCGGCAGGTGGTTCCAGCGAGTCGAACAGGTGGCTCCGGCGTTCTTGGCAGGTGGTTCCGGTCTGTCCGGTAGGTGTTTCCGGCGTGTCCGGCACGTGCTTCCGGCACGTCTGAGAGGTGGTTCCGGCATGCGCGGCAGGTGATTCCGTAGTGTCCGCCAGGTGGTTCTGGCGTACCCGGCAGGTGATTTTGGCGTGTCCGGCAGGTGTTTCTGGCGAGTCGAGCAGGTGGCTCCGGCATGCTCGGCAGGTGCTTCCGGCGTCTCCGGCACTTGGTTCTGGTGTGTCTGAGAGCTGGTTCCGGCATGTCCGGCAGATGATTCCGGAGTGTCCGCCAAGTGGTTCTGGCATACCCAGCAGGTGATTTTGGCGTGTCAGGGAGGTGGTACCGGTGAGTCGAGCAGGTGGTTCCGGCGTGCTCAGCAGGTGGTTCAGGCGGTTCTGGCAGGTGGTATCCGTCTGTTCGGGGTGTGGTTCCAGCATCTCATGAACACGTTTCTGGCACGTCTGAGATGTGGTTCCAGCCGGCCCGACAGGTGTTTCCGCAGTGTCCGCCAAGCGGTTCTGGCGTAGTTGGCAGGTGATTTTGGCATGACTGGCAGGTGGTTCCAGCAAGCCTGGCAGGTGATTCCAAAGTGTTCACCAACTGGTTGTGGCGTAGCCGGCAGGTGATTTTTGCGTGATCGGCAGGTGGTTCTGGCGAGTCGGCAGGTGGTTCCGGCGTGCTCGGCTGGTGCTTCCGGGGTCATTGGCACGGGGTTCTGGCATGTCTGAGAGGTGGTTCCTGCATGCCCGGCAAGTGATTCCGGAGTGTTCGCCAAGTGGTTCTGGCATAGTCGGCAGGTGATTTTGGCATGTCCGGCAGGTGGTTCAGGCGAGTTGAGCAGGTGGTTCCAACGTGCTTGGCAGGTGCTTCCAGCGTCTCCGGCACGAGTTTCTGGCACATCTGACAGGTAGTTCCGGCATGCCCGAAAGGTGATTCTGGTCTGTCCGGTAGGTGGTTCCAGCCTGCACGGCATGTGGTTCTGGTACGTCTCAGAGGTGGTTGCGCATGCCCAACAGGTGATTCCGGACTGTCCGCCACATGGTTCTGGCACGTCTGAGAGGTGGTTCCGGCATGCCCGGCAGGTCATCCCAGAGAGTCCTCCAAGTGGTTCTGGCATAACACGCAGGTGATTTTGGCGTGTCTGGCAGGTTGTTCCGTTGTGCTTGGCAGGTGGTTCAGGCTTGGCCGGCAGGTGGTTCCAGACTGTCCAGGACGTGTTTCCAGCTTCTCCGGCAGGTGGTTCTGGTACGTCTGAGAGGTGGTTCCGACATGGCTGGCAGGTGATTCCGGACCGTCCCCCAGGTGGTTCTGGCATAGCCAGCAGTTGATATTGGCCTGTCCGGCAGGTGGTTCCAGCGAGTCGAACAGGTGGCTCCGGCGTGCTCGGCAGGTGGTTCCGGTCTGTCCGGTAGGTGATTCCGGCGTGTCCGGCACGTGCTTCCGGCACGTCTGAGAGGTGGTTCCGGCATGCGCGACAGGTGGTTTCGGAGTGTCCGCCAGGTGGTTCTGGCGTACCCGGCAGGTGATTTTGGCGTGTCCGGCAGGTGTTTCTGGCGAGTCGAGCAGGTGGCTCCGGCATGCTCGGCAGGTGCTTCCGGCGTCTCCGGCACGTTGTTCTGGTGTGTCTGAGAGCTGGTTCCGGCATGTCCGGCAGATGATTCCGGAGTGTCCGCCAAGTGGTTCTGGCATACCCGGCTGGTGATTTGGGCATGTCAGGTAGGTGGTTCCGGCGAGTCGAGCAGGTGGCTCCGGCGTGCTCGGCAGGTTGTTCAGACGGGTCTGGCAGGTGTTTTCCGTCTGTTCGGGGTGTGGTTCCAGCATCTCATGCACATGGTTCTGGCACGTCTGAGATGTGGTTCCGGCCGGCCCGACAGGTGTTTCCACAGTGTCCGCCAAGTGGTACTGGCGTAGTTGGCAGGTGATTTTGGCATGACCGGCAGGTGGTTCCAGCAAGCCCGGCAGGTGATTCCGAAGTGTTCCCCAACTGGTTGTGGCATAGCCGGCAGGTGATTTTTGCGTGTCCGGCAGGTGGTTCTGGCGAGTCGAGCAGGTGGTTCTGGCGTGCTCGGCAGGTGCTTGCGAAGTCATTGGCATGTGGTTGTGGCATATCTGAGAGGTGGTTCCGGCATGCCCGGCAGGTGATTCCGGAGTGTTCGCCAAGTGTTTCTGGCGTAGCCGGCAGGTGATTTCGCATGTCCAGCGGTCGTTCCGGCGGGTCGAGCCGGTGGTTCCGGCGTGTCCGGCAGGTGGTTCCGGTCTGTCCGGCAGGTGGTTCTGTGGTGTCTGGCACGAGGTTCAGTCTGAGAGGCTGTGCTGGCATGCCCCTCACGTGATTCCGGCTTGTCCCCGAAGTGGTGCTGGTGTAGCGGGCAGGTGATTTTGGCGTGTCCGGCAGGTGGTTCAGGCGAGTTGAGCAGGTGCTTGCGACGTGCTCGGCAGGTGCTTCCGGCGTCTCCGGCACGTGTTTCTGGCACATCTGACTGGTGGTTCCGGCATGCCCAAAAGTTGATTCCGGTCTGTCCGGTAGGTGGTTCCGGCGTGCACGGCACGTGGTTCTGGTACGTCTCAGAGGTGGTTGCGTATGCCCAACGGGTGATTCCGGACTGTCCGCCACGTGCTTCTGGCACGTCTGAGAGGTGGTTCCAACATGCCCGGCAGGTCATTTCGGAGAGCCGTCCAAGTGGTTCTGGCGTAGCCCGCAGGTGATTTTGGCGTGTCCGGCGGCTGGTTCCGCCGTGCTCGGCAGGTGGTTCAGGCATGGCCGTCACGTGGTTCCAGTCTGTCCAGGACGTGTTTCCAGCTTCTCCGGCAGGTGGTTCTGGTACGTCTGAGAGGTGGTTCCGCCATGGCTGGCAGGTGATCCCGGACTGTCCCCCAGGTGGTTCTGGCATAGCCAGCAGTTGATATTGGCCTGTCCGGCAGGTGGTTCCAGCGAGTCGAACAGGTGGCTCCGGCGTTCTTGGCAGGTGGTTCCGGTCTGTCCGGTAGGTGTTTCCGGCGTGTCCGGCACGTGCTTCCGGCACGTCTGAGAGGTGGTTCCGGCATGCGCGGCAGGTGATTCCGTAGTGTCCGCCAGGTGGTTCTGGCGTACCCGGCAGGTGATTTTGGCGTGTCCGGCAGGTGTTTCTGGCGAGTCGAGCAGGTGGCTCCGGCATGCTCGGCAGGTGCTTCCGGCGTCTCCGGCACTTGGTTCTGGTGTGTCTGAGAGCTGGTTCCGGCATGTCCGGCAGATGATTCCGGAGTGTCCGCCAAGTGGTTCTGGCATACCCAGCAGGTGATTTTGGCGTGTCAGGGAGGTGGTACCAGTGAGTCGAGCAGGTGGTTCCGGCGTGCTCAGCAGGTGGTTCAGGCGGTTCTGGCAGGTGGTATCCGTCTGTTCGGGGTGTGGTTCCAGCATCTCATGAACACGTTTCTGGCACGTCTGAGATGTGGTTCCAGCCGGCCCGACAGGTGTTTCCGCAGTGTCCGCCAAGCGGTTCTGGCGTAGTTGGCAGGTGATTTTGGCATGACTGGCAGGTGGTTCCAGCAAGCCTGGCAGGTGATTCCAAAGTGTTCACCCACTGGTTGTGGCGTAGCCGGCAGGTGATTTTTGCGTGATCGGCAGGTGGTTCTGGCGAGTCCAGCAGGTGGTTCCGGCGTGCTCGGCTGGTGCTTCCGGGGTCATCGGCACGGGGTTCTGGCATGTCTGAGAGGTGGTTCCTGCATGCCCGGCAAGTGATTCCGGAGTGTTCGCCAAGTGGTTCTGGCATAGTCGGCAGGTGATTTTGGCATGTCCGGCAGGTGGTTCAGGCGAGTTGAGCAGGTGGTTCCAACGTGCTTGGCAGGTGCTTCCGGCGTCTCCGGCACGTGTTTCTGGCACATCTGACAGGTAGTTCCGGCATGCCCGAAAGGTGATTCCGGTCTGTCCGGTAGGTGGTTCCAGCCTGCACGGCATGTGGTTCTGGTACGTCTCAGAGGTGGTTGCGCATGCCCAACAGGTGATTCCGGACTGTCCGCCACATGGTTCTGGCACGTCTGAGAGGTGGTTCCGGCATGCCCGGCAGGTCATCCCAGAGAGTCCTCCAATTGGTTCTAGCATAACACGCAGGTGATTTTGGCGTGTCTGGCAGGTTGTTCCGTTGTGCTTGGCAGGTGGTTCAGGCTTGGCCGGCAGGTGGTTCCAGACAGTCCAGGACATGTTTCCAGCTTCTCCGGCAGGTGGTTCTGGTACGTCTGAGAGGTGGTTCCGACATGGCTGGCAGGTGATTCCGGACCGTCCCCCAGGTGGTTCTGGCATAGCCAGCAGTTGATATTGGCCTGTCCGGCAGGTGGTTCCAGCGAGTCGAACAGGTGGCTCCGGCGTGCTCGGCAGGTGGTTCCGGTCTGTCCGGTAGGTGATTCCGGCGTGTCCGGCACGTGCTTCCGGCACGTCTGAGAGGTGGTTCCGGCATGCGCGACAGGTGGTTTCGGAGTGTCCGCCAGGTGGTTCTGGCGTACCCGGCACGTGATTTTGGCGTGTCCGGCAGGTGTTTCTGGCGAGTCGAGCAGGTGGCTCCGGCATGCTCGGCAGGTGCTTCCGGCGTCTCCGGCATGTTGTTCTGGTGTGTCTGAGATCTGGTTCCGGCATGTCCGGCAGATGATTCCGGAGTGTCCGCCAAGTGGTTCTGGCATACCCGGCTGGTGATTTGGGCATGTCAGGTAGGTGGTTCCGGCGAGTCGAGCAGGTGGCTCCGGCGTGCTCGGCAGGTTGTTCAGACGGGTCTGGCAGGTGTTTTCCGTCTGTTCGGGGTGTGGTTCCAGCATCTCATGCACATGGTTCTGGCACGTCTGAGATGTGGTTCCGGCCGGCCCGACAGGTGTTTCCACAGTGTCCGCCAAGTGGTACTGGCGTAGTTGGCAGGTGATTTTGGCATGACCGGCAGGTGGTTCCAGCAAGCCCGGCAGGTGATTCCGAAGTGTTCCCCAACTGGTTGTGGCGTAGCCGGCAGGTGATTTTTGCGTGTCCGGCAGGTGGTTCTGGCGAGTCGAGCAGGTGGTTCCGGCGTGCTCGGCAGGTGCTTCCGGGGTCATTGGCACGTGGTTCTGGCATATCTGAGAGGTGGTTCCGGCATGCCCGGCAGGTGATTCCGGAGTGTTCCCCAAGTGTTTCTGGCGTAGCCGGCAGGTGATTTTGCATGTCCAGCGGTCGTTCCGGCGGGTCGAGCCGGTGGTTCCGGCGTGTCCGGCAGGTGGTTCCGGTCTGTCCGGCAGGTGGTTCTGTGGTGTCCGGCACGAGGTTCAGTCTGAGAGGCTGTGCCGGCATGCCCCTCACGTGATTCCGGCTTGTCCCCGAAGTGGTGCTGGTGTAGCGGGCAGGTGATTTTGGGGTGTCCGGCAGGTGGTTCAGGCGAGTTGAGCAGGTGCTTGCGATGTGCTCGGCAGGTGCTTCCGGCGTCTCCGGCACGTGTTTCTGGCACATCTGACTGGTGGTTCCGGCATGCCCAAAAGTTGATTCCGGTCTGTCCGGTAGGTGGTTCCGGCGTGCACGGCACGTGGTTCTGGTACGTCTCAGAGGTGGTTGCGTATGCCCAACGGGTGATTCCGGACTGTCCGCCACGTGCTTCTGGCACGTCTGAGAGGTGGTTCCAACATGCCCGGCAGGTCATTTCGGAGAGTCGTCCAAGTGGTTCTGGCGTAGCCCGCAGGTGATTTTGGCGTGTCTGGCGGGTGGTTCCGCCGTGCTCGGCAGGTGGTTCAGGCATGGCCGTCACGTG
Source organism: Equus przewalskii (assembly GCF_037783145.1). NCBI lineage: Eukaryota > Metazoa > Chordata > Mammalia > Perissodactyla > Equidae > Equus > Equus przewalskii. The sequence continues at coordinate 51,200 of NW_027227062.1, forward strand.
GTTCCAGTCTGTCCAGGACGTGTTTCCAGCTTCTCCGGCAGGTGGTTCTGGTACGTCTGAGAGGTGGTTCCGCCATGGCTGGCAGGTGATCCCGGACTGTCCCCCAGGTGGTTCTGGCATAGCCAGCAGTTGATATTGGCCTGTCCGGCAGGTGGTTCCAGCGAGTCGAACAGGTGGCTCCGGCGTTCTTGGCAGGTGGTTCCGGTCTGTCCGGTAGGTGTTTCCGGCGTGTCCGGCACGTGCTTCCGGCACGTCTGATAGGTGGTTCCGGCATGCGCGGCAGGTGATTCCGTAGTGTCCGCCAGGTGGTTCTGGCGTACCCGGCAGGTGATTTTGGCGTGTCCGGCAGGTGTTTCTGGCGAGTCGAGCAGGTGGCTCCGGCATGCTCGGCAGGTGCTTCCGGCGTCTCCGGCACTTGGTTCTGGTGTGTCTGAGAGCTGGTTCCGGCATGTCCGGCAGATGATTCCGGAGTGTCCGCCAAGTGGTTCTGGCATACCCAGCAGGTGATTTTGGCGTGTCAGGGAGGTGGTACCGGTGAGTCGAGCAGGTGGTTCCGGCGTGCTCAGCAGGTGGTTCAGGCGGTTCTGGCAGGTGGTATCCGTCTGTTCGGGGTGTGGTTCCAGCATCTCATGAACACGTTTCTGGCACGTCTGAGATGTGGTTCCAGCCGGCCCGACAGGTGTTTCCGCAGTGTCCGCCAAGCGGTTCTGGCGTAGTTGGCAGGTGATTTTGGCATGACTGGCAGGTGGTTCCAGCAAGCCTGGCAGGTGATTCCAAAGTGTTCCCCAACTGGTTGTGGAGTAGCCGGCAGGTGATTTTTGCGTGATCGGCAGGTGGTTCTGGCGAGTCGAGCAGGTGGTTCCGGCGTGCTCGGCTGGTGCTTCCGGGGTCATTGGCACGGGGTTCTGCAATGTCTGAGAGGTGGTTCCTGCATGCCCGGCAAGTGATTCCGGAGTGTTCGCCAAGTGGTTCTGGCATAGTCGGCAGGTGATTTTGGCATGTCCGGCAGGTGGTTCAGGCGAGTTGAGCAGGTGGTTCCAACGTGCTTGGCAGGTGCTTCCGGCGTCTCCGGCACGTGTTTCTGGCACATCTGACAGGTGGTTCCGGCATGCCCGAAAGGTGATTCCGGTCTGTCCGGTAGGTGGTTCCAGCCTGCACGGCATGTGGTTCTGGTACGTCTCAGAGGTGGTTGCGCATGCCCAACAGGTGATTCCGGACTGTCCGCCACATGGTTCTGGCACGTCTGAGAGGTGGTTCCGGCATGCCCGGCAGGTCATCCCAGAGAGTCCTCCAAGTGTTTCTGGCATAACACGAAGGTGATTTTGGCGTGTCTGGCAGGTTGTTCCGTTGTGCTTGGCAGGTGGTTCAGGCTTGGCCGGCAGGTGGTTCCAGACTGTCCAGGACGTGTTTCCAGCTTCTCCGGCAGGTGGTTCTGGTATGTCTGAGAGGTGGTTCCGCCATGGCTGGCAGGTGATTCCGGACCGTCCCCCAGGTGGTTCTGGCATAGCCAGCAGTTGATATTGGCCTGTCCGGCAGGTGGTTCCAGCGAGTTGAACAGGTGGCTCCGGCGTGCTCGGCAGGTGGTTCCGGTCTGTCCGGTAGGTGATTCCGGCGTGTCCGGCACGTGCTTCCGGCACGTCTGAGAGGTGGTTCCGGCATGCGCGACAGGTGGTTTCGGAGTGTCCGCCAGGTGGTTCTGGCGTACCCGGCAGGTGATTTTGGCGTGTCCGGCAGGTGTTTCTGGCGAGTCGAGCAGGTGGCTCCGGCATGCTCGGCAGGTGCTTCCGGGTCTCCGGCACGTGGTTCTGGTGTGTCTGAGAGCTGGTTCCGGCATGTCCGGCAGATGATTCCGGAGTGTCCGCCAAGTGGTTCTGGCATACCCGGCTGGTGATTTGGGCATGTCAGGAGGCCGGCGAGTCGAGCAGGTGGCTCCGGCGTGCTCAGCAGGTGGTTCAGGCGGTTCTGGCAGGTGGTATCCGTCTGTTCGGGGTGTGGTTCCAGCATCTCATGAACACGTTTCTGGCACGTCTGAGATGTGGTTCCAGCCGGCCCGACAGGTGTTTCCGCAGTGTCCGCCAAGTGGTACTGGCGTAGTTGGCAGGTGATTTTGGCATGACCGGCAGGTGGTTCCAGCAAGCCCGGCAGGTGATTCCGAAGTGTTCCCCAACTGGTTGTGGCGTAGCCGGCAGGTGATTTTTGCGTGTCCGGCAGGTGGTTCTGGCGAGTCGAGCAGGTGGTTCCGGAGTGCTCGGCAGGTGCTTGCGAAGTCATTGGCATGTGGTTGTGGCATATCTGAGAGGTGGTTCCGGCATGCCCGGCAGGTGATTCCGGAGTTTTCGCCAAGTGTTTCTGGCGTAGCCGGCAGGTGATTTTGCATGTCCAGCGGTCGTTCCGGCGGGTCGAGCCGGTGGTTCCGGCGTGTCCGGCAGGTGGTTCCGGTCTGTCCGGCAGGTGGTTCTGTGGTGTCCGGCACGAGGTTCAGTCTGAGAGGCTGTGCCGGCATGCCCCTCACGTGATTCCGGCTTGTCCCCGAAGTGGTGCTGGTGTAGCGGGCAGGTGATTTTGGCGTGTCCGGCAGGTGGTTCAGGCGAGTTGAGCAGGTGCTTGCGACGTGCTCGGCAGGTGCTTCCGGCGTCTCCGGCACGTGTTTCTGGCACATCTGACTGGTGGTTCCGGCATGCCCAAAAGTTGATTCCGGTCTGTCCGGTAGGTGGTTCCGCCGTGCACGGCACGTGGTTCTGGTACGTCTCAGAGGTGGTTGCGTATGCCCAACGGGTGATTCCGGACTGTCCGCCACGTGCTTCTGGCACGTCTGAGAGGTGGTTCCAACATGCCCGGCAGGTCATTTCGGAGAGTCGTCCAAGTGGTTCTGGCGTAGCCCGCAGGTGATTTTGGCGTGTCCGGCGGGTGGTTCCGCCGTGCTCGGCAGGTGGTTCAGGCATGGCCGTCACGTGGTTCCAGTCTGTCCAGGACGTGTTTCCAGCTTCTCCGGCAGGTGGTTCTGGTACGTCTGAGAGGTGGTTCCGCCATGGCTGGCAGGTGATCCCGGACTGTCCCCCAGGTGGTTCTGGCATAGCCAGCAGTTGATATTGGCCTGTCCGGCAGGTGGTTCCAGCGAGTCGAACAGGTGGCTCCGGCGTTCTTGGCAGGTGGTTCCGGTCTGTCCGGTAGGTGTTTCCGGCGTGTCCGGCACGTGCTTCCGGCACGTCTGAGAGGTGGTTCCGGCATGCGCGGCAGGTGATTCCGTAGTGTCCGCCAGGTGGTTCTGGCGTACCCGGCAGGTGATTTTGGCGTGTCCGGCAGGTGTTTCTGGCGAGTCGAGCAGGTGGCTCCGGCATGCTCGGCAGGTGCTTCCGGCGTCTCCGGCACTTGGTTCTGGTGTGTCTGAGAGCTGGTTCCGGCATGTCCGGCAGATGATTCCGGAGTGTCCGCCAAGTGGTTCTGGCATACCCAGCAGGTGATTTTGGCGTGTCAGGGAGGTGGTACCGGTGAGTCGAGCAGGTGGTTCCGGCGTGCTCAGCAGGTGGTTCAGGCGGTTCTGGCAGGTGGTATCCGTCTGTTCGGGGTGTGGTTCCAGCATCTCATGAACACGTTTCTGGCACGTCTGAGATGTGGTTCCAGCCGGCCCGACAGGTGTTTCCGCAGTGTCCGCCAAGCGGTTCTGGCGTAGTTGGCAGGTGATTTTGGCATGACTGGCAGGTGGTTCCAGCAAGCCTGGCAGGTGATTCCAAAGTGTTCACCCACTGGTTGTGGCGTAGCCGGCAGGTGATTTTTGCGTGATCGGCAGGTGTTTCTGGCGAGTCGAGCAGGTGGTTCCGGCGTGCTCGGCTGGTGCTTCCGGGGTCATTGGCACGGGGTTCTGGCATGTCTGAGAGGTGGTTCCTGCATGCCCGGCAAGTGATTCCGGAGTGTTCGCCAAGTGGTTCTGGCATAGTCGGCAGGTGATTTTGGCATGTCCGGCAGGTGGTTCAGGCGAGTTGAGCAGGTGGTTCCAACGTGCTTGGCAGGTGCTTCCGGCGTCTCCGGCACGTGTTTCTGGCACATCTGACAGGTAGTTCCGGCATGCCCGAAAGGTGATTCCGGTCTGTCCGGTAGGTGGTTCCAGCCTGCACGGCATGTGGTTCTGGTACGTCTCAGAGGTGGTTGCGCATGCCCAACAGGTGATTCCGGACTGTCCGCCACATGGTTCTGGCACGTCTGAGAGGTGGTTCCGGCATGCCCGGCAGGTCATCCCAGAGAGTCCTCCAAGTGGTTCTAGCATAACACGCAGGTGATTTTGGCGTGTCTGGCAGGTTGTTCCGTTGTGCTTGGCAGGTGGTTCAGGCTTGGCCGGCAGGTGGTTCCAGACAGTCCAGGACATGTTTCCAGCTTCTCCGGCAGGTGGTTCTGGTACGTCTGAGAGGTGGTTCCGACATGGCTGGCAGGTGATTCCGGACCGTCCCCCAGGTGGTTCTGGCATAGCCAGCAGTTGATATTGGCCTGTCCGGCAGGTGGTTCCAGCGAGTCGAACAGGTGGCTCCGGCGTGCTCGGCAGGTGGTTCCGGTCTGTCCGGTAGGTGATTCCGGCGTGTCCGGCACGTGCTTCCGGCACGTCTGAGAGGTGGTTCCGGCATGCGCGACAGGTGGTTTCGGAGTGTCCGCCAGGTGGTTCTGGCGTACCCGGCAGGTGATTTTGGCGTGTCCGGCAGGTGTTTCTGGCGAGTCGAGCAGGTGGCTCCGGCATGCTCGGCAGGTGCTTCCGGCGTCTCCGGCACGTGGTTCTGGTGTGTCTGAGAGCTGGTTCCGGCATGTCCGGCAGATGATTCCGGAGTGTCCGCCAAGTGGTTCTGGCATACCCGGCTGGTGATTTGGGCATGTCAGGTAGGTGGTTCCGGCGAGTCGAGCAGGTGGCTCCGGCGTGCTCGGCAGGTTGTTCAGACGGGTCTGGCAGGTGTTTTCCGTCTGTTCGGGGTGTGGTTCCAGCATCTCATGCACATGGTTCTGGCACGTCTGAGATGTGGTTCCGGCCGGCCCGACAGGTGTTTCCACAGTGTCCGCCAAGTGGTACTGGCGTAGTTGGCAGGTGATTTTGGCATGACCGGCAGGTGGTTCCAGCAAGCCCGGCAGGTGATTCCGAAGTGTTCCCCAACTGGTTGTGGCATAGCCGGCAGGTGATTTTTGCGTGTCCGGCAGGTGGTTCTGGCGAGTCGAGCAGGTGGTTCCGGCGTGCTCGGCAGGTGCTTGCGAAGTCATTGGCATGTGGTTGTGGCATATCTGAGAGGTGGTTCCGGCATGCCCGGCAGGTGATTCCGGAGTGTTCGCCAAGTGTTTCTGGCGTAGCCGGCAGGTGATTTTGCATGTCCAGCGGTCGTTCCGGCGGGTCGAGCCGGTGGTTCCGGCGTGTCCGGCAGGTGGTTCCGGTCTGTCCGGCAGGTGGTTCTGTGGTGTCCGGCACGAGGTTCAGTCTGAGAGGCTGTGCCGGCATGCCCCTCACGTGATTCCGGCTTGTCCCCGAAGTGGTGCTGGTGTAGCGGGCAGGTGATTTTGGCGTGTCCGGCAGGTGGTTCAGGCGAGTTGAGCAGGTGCTTGCGACGTGCTCGGCAGGTGCTTCCGGCGTCTCCGGCACGTGTTTCTGGCACATCTGACTGGTGGTTCCGGCATGCCCAAAAGTTGATTCCGGTCTGTCCGGTAGGTGGTTCCGGCGTGCACGGCACGTGGTTCTGGTACGTCTCAGAGGTGGTTGCGTATGCCCAACGGGTGATTCCGGACTGTCCGCCACGTGCTTCTGGCACGTCTGAGAGGTGGTTCCAACATGCCCGGCAGGTCATTTCGGAGAGTCGTCCAAGTGGTTCTGGCGTAGCCCGCAGGTGATTTTGGCGTGTCCGGCGGGTGGTTCCGCCGTGCTCGGCAGGTGGTTCAGGCATGGCCGTCACGTGGTTCCAGTCTGTCCAGGACGTGTTTCCAGCTTCTCCGGCAGGTGGTTCTGGTACGTCTGAGAGGTGGTTCCGCCATGGCTGGCAGGTGATCCCGGACTGTCCCCCAGGTGGTTCTGGCATAGCCAGCAGTTGATATTGGCCTGTCCGGCAGGTGGTTCCAGCGAGTCGAACAGGTGGCTCCGGCGTTCTTGGCAGGTGGTTCCGGTCTGTCCGGTAGGTGTTTCCGGCGTGTCTGGCACGTGCTTCCGGCACGTCTGAGAGGTGGTTCCGGCATGCGCGGCAGGTGATTCCGTAGTGTCCGCCAGGTGGTTCTGGCATACACGGCAGGTGATTTTGGCGTGTTCGGCAGGTGTTTCTGGCGAGTCGAGCAGGTGGCTCCGGCATGCTCGGCAGGTGCTTCCGGCGTCTCCGGCACTTGGTTCTGGTGTGTCTGAGAGCTGGTTCCGGCATGTGCGGCAGATGATTCCGGAGTGTCCGCCAAGTGGTTCTGGCATACCCAGCAGGTGATTTTGGTGTGTCAGGGAGGTGGTACCAGTGAGTCGAGCAGGTGGTTCCGGCGTCCTCAGCAGGTGGTTCAGGCGGTTCTGGCAGGTGGTATCCGTCTGTTCGGGGTGTGGTTCCAGCATCTCATGAACACGTTTCTGGCACGTCTGAGATGTGGTTCCAGCTGGCCCGACAGGTGTTTCCGCAGTGTCCGCCAAGCGGTTCTGGCGTAGTTGGCAGGTGATTTTGGCATGACTGGCAGGTGGTTCCAGCAAGCCTGGCAGGTGATTCCAAAGTGTTCACCAACTGGTTGTGGCGTAGCCGGCAGGTGATTTTTGCGTGATCGGCAGGTGGTTCTGGCGAGTCGAGCAGGTGGTTCCGGCGTGCTCGGCTGGTGCTTCCGGGGTCATTGGCACGGGGTTCTGGCATGTCTGAGAGGTGGTTCCTGCATGCCCGGCAAGTGATTCCGGAGTGTTCGCCAAGTGGTTCTGGCATAGTCGGCAGGTGATTTTGGCATGTCCGGCAGGTGGTTCAGGCGAGTTGAGCAGGTGGTTCCAACGTGCTTGGCAGGTGCTTCCGGCGTCTCCGGCACGTGTCCGTTTCTACGAGGTTCGGCACATCTGACAGGTGGTTCCGGCATGCCCGAAAGGTGATTCCGGTCTGTCCGGTAGGTGGTTCCAGCCTGCCGGCATGTGGTTCTGCGTGTCGGCACGTGTTCTCAGAGGTGGTTGCGCATGCCCAACAGGTGATTCCGGACTGTCCGCCACATGGTTCTGGCACGTCTGAGAGGTGGTTCCGGCATGCCCGGCAGGTCATCCCAGAGAGTCCTCCAAGTGGTTCTGGCATAACACGCAGGTGATTTTGGCGTGTCTGGCAGGTTGTTCCGTTGTGCTTGGCAGGTGGTTCAGGCTTGCCCGGCAGGTGGTTCCGGCAGCTCTCCGGCAGGTGGTTCTGGTACGTCTGAGAGGTGGTTCCGCCATGGCTGGCAGGTGATTCCGGACCGTCCCCCAGGTGGTTCTGGCATAGCCAGCAGTTGATATTGGCCTGTCCGGCAGGTGGTTCCAGCGAGTCGAACAGGTGGCTCCGGCGTGCTCGGCAGGTGGTTCCGGTCTGTGGAGGTGTTCCGCGTCGGTGGTTCCGCATCCAGGACGTGTTTCCAGCTGTCTCCGGCAGGTGGTTCTGGTACGTCTGAGAGGTGGTTCCGCATGCCGGTAGGTGATTCCGGCGTGTCCGGCACGTGCTTCCGGCACGTCTGAGAGGTGGTTCCGGCATGCGCGACAGGTGGTTTCGGAGTGTCCGCCAGGTGGTTCTGGCGTACCCGGCAGGTGATTTTGGCGTGTCCGGCAGGTGTTTCTGGCGAGTCGAGCAGGTGGCTCCGGCATGCTCGGCAGGTGCTTCCGGCGTCTCCGGCACGTGGTTCTGGTGTGTCTGAGAGCTGGTTCCGGCATGTCCGGCAGATGATTCCGGAGTGTCCGCCAAGTGGTTCTGGCATACCCGGCTGGTGATTTGGGCATGTCAGGTAGGTGGTTCCGGCGAGTCGAGCAGGTGGCTCCGGCGTGCTCGGCAGGTGCTTCCGGCGTCTCCGGCACTTGGTTCTGGTGTGTCTGAGAGCTGGTTCCGGCATGTCCGGCAGATGATTCCGGAGTGTCCGCCAAG
>NW_027227063.1:0-18173 GCF_037783145.1 Equus przewalskii
GGCAGGTGATTTTGGCATGACCGGCATGTGGTTCCAGCAAGCCTGGCAGGTGATTCCAAAGTGTTCACCAACTGGTTGTGGCGTAGCCGGCAGGTGATTTTTGCGTGATCGGCAGGTGGTTCTGGCGAGTCGAGCAGGTGGTTCCGGCGTGCTCGGCTGGTGCTTCCGGGGTCATTGGCACGGGGTTCTGGCATGTCTGAGAGGTGGTTCCTGCATGCCCGGCAAGTGATTCCGGAGTGTTCGCCAAGTGGTTCTGGCATAGTCGGCAGGTGATTTTGGCATGTCCGGCAGGTGGTTCAGGCGAGTTGAGCAGGTGGTTGCGACGTGCTTGGCAGGTGCTTCCGGCGTCTCCGGCACGTGTTTCTGGCACATCTGACAGGTGGTTCCGGCATGCCCGAAAGGTGATTCCGGTCTGTCCGGTAGGTGGTTCCAGCCTGCACGGCATGTGGTTCTGGTACGTCTCAGAGGTGGTTGCGCATGCCCAACAGGTGATTCCGGACTGTCCGCCACATGGTTCTGGCACGTCTGAGAGGTGGTTCCGGCATGCCCGGCAGGTCATCCCAGAGAGTCCTCCAAGTGGTTCTGGCATAACACGCAGGTGATTTTGGCGTGTCCGGCAGGTGGCTCCGCCGTGCTCGGCAGGTGGTTCAGGCATGGCCGTCACGTGGTTCCAGTCTGTCCAGGACGTGTTTCCAGTTTCTCCGGCAGGTGGTTCTGGTACGTCTGAGAGGTGGTTCCGCCATGGCTGGCAGGTGATCCCGGACTGTCCCCCAGGTGGTTCTGGCATATCCAGCAGTTGGTATTGGCCTGTCCGGCAGGTGGTTCCAGCGAGTCGAACAGGTGGCTCCGGCGTTTTTGGCAGGTGGTTCCGGTCTGTCCGGTAGGTGTTTCCGGCGTGTCTGGCACGTGCTTCCGGCACGTGTGAGAGGTGGTTCCGGCATGCGCGGCAGGTGATTCCGTAGTGTCCGCCAGGTGGTTCTGGCATACCCGGCAGGTGATTTTGGGGTGTCCAGCAGGTGTTTCTGGCGAGTCGAGCAGGTTTCTCCAGCATTCTCGGCAGGTGCTTCCGGCGTCGCCGGCACTTGGTTCTGGTGTGTCTGAGAGCTGGTTCCGGCATGTCCGGCAGATGATTCCGGAGTGTCCGCCAAGTGGTACTGGCGTAGTTGGCAGGTGATTTTGGCATGACCGGCAGGTGGTTCCAGCAAGCCCGGCAGGTGATTCCGAAGTGTTCCCCAACTGGTTGTGGCGTAGCCGGCAGGTGATTTTTGCGTGTCCAGCAGGTGGTTCTGGCGAGTCGAGCAGTTGGTTCCGGCGTGCTCGGCAGGTGCTTCCGGGGTCATTGGCACATGGTTCTGGCATATCTGAGAGGTGGTTCCGGCATGCCCTGCAGGTGATTCCAGAGTGTTCGCCAAGTGTTTCCGGCGTGGCCGGCAGGTGATTTTGCATGTCCAGCGGTCGTTCCGGCGGGTCGAGCCGGTGGTTCCGGCGTTGCGGCAGGTGGTTCCGGTCTGTCCGGCAGGTGGTTCTGTGGTGTCCGGCACGAGGTTCAGTCTGAGAGGCTGTGCCGGCATGCCCCTCACGTGATTCCGGCTTGTCCCCGAAGTGGTGCTGGTGTAGTGGGCAGGTGATTTTGGCGTGTCCGGCAGGTGGTTCAGGCGAGTTGAGCAGGTGGTTGCGACGTGCTCGGCAGGTGCTTCCGGCGTCTCCGGCACATGTTCCTGGCACATCTGACTGGTGGTTCCGGCGTGCACGGCACGTGGTTCTGGTACGTGTCAGAGGTGGTTGCGTATGCCCAACAGGTGATTCCGGACTGTCCGCCACGTGCTTCTGGCACGTCTGAGAGGTGGTTCCAACATGCCCGACAGGTCATTTCGGAGAGTCGTCCAAGTGGTTCTGCCGTAGCCCGCAGGTGATTTTGGCGAGTCCGACAGGTGGATCTGCCCTGGTCGGCAGGTGGTTCAGGCATGGCCGTCACGTGGTTCCAGTCTGTCCAGGACGTGTTTCCAGCTTCTCCGGCAGGTGGTTCTGGTACGTCTGAGAGGTGGTTCCGCCATGGCTGGCAGGTGATCCCGGACTGTCCCCCAGGTGGTTCTGGCATAGCCAGCAGTTGATATTGGCCTGTCCGGCAGGTGGTTCCAGCGAGTCGAACAGGTGGCTCCGGCGTGCTCGGCAGGTGGTTCCGGTCTGTCCGGTAGGTGTTTCCGGCGTGTCTGGCACGTGCTTCCGGCACGTCTGAGAGGTGGTTCTGGCATGCGCGGCAGGTGATTCCGTAGTGTCCGCCAGGTGGTTCTGGCATACCCGGCAGGTGACTTTGGCGTGTCCGGCAGGTGTTTCCGGCGAGTCGAGCAGGTGGCTCCGGCATGCTCGGCAGGTGCTTCCGGCGTCTCCGGCACTTGGTTCTGGTGTGTCTGAGAGCTGGTTCCGGCATGTCCGGCAGATGATTCCGGAGTGTCCGCCAAGTGGTTCTGGCATACCCAGCAGGTGATTTTGGCGTGTCAGGGAGGTGGTACCGGTGAGTCGAGCAGGTGGCTCCGGCGTGCTCAGCAGGTGGTTCAGGCGGTTCTGGCAGGTGGTATCCGTCTGTTCGGGGTGTGGTTCCAGCATCTCATGAACACGTTTCTGGCACGTCTGAGATGTGGTTCCAGCCGGCCCGACAGGTGTTTCCGCAGTGTCCGCCAAGCGGTTCTGGCGTAGTTGGCAGGTGATTTTGGCATGACCGGCATGTGGTTCCAGCAAGCCTGGCAGGTGATTCCAAAGTGTTCACCAACTGGTTGTGGCGTAGCCGGCAGGTGATTTTTGCGTGATCGGCAGGTGGTTCTGGCGAGTCGAGCAGGTGGTTCCGGCGTGCTCGGCTGGTGCTTCCGGGGTCATTGGCACGGGGTTCTGGCATGTCTGACAGGTGGTTCCTGCATGCCCGGCAAGTGATTCCGGAGTGTTCGCCAAGTGGTTCTGGCATAGTCGGCAGGTGATTTTGGCATGTCCGGCAGGTGGTTCAGGCGAGTTGAGCAGGTGGTTCAAACGTGCTTGGCAGGTGCTTCCGGCGTCTCCGGCACGTGTTTCTGGCACATCTGTCAGGTGGTTCCGGCATGCCCGAAAGGTGATTCCGGTCTGTCCGGTAGGTGGTTCCAGCCTGCACGGCATGTGGTTCTAATACGTCTCAGAGGTGGTTGCGCATGCCCAACAGGTGATTCCGGACTTCCGCCACATGGTTCTGGCACGTCTGAGAGGTGGTTCCGGCATGCCCGGCAGGTCATCCCAGAGAGTCCTCCAAGTGGTTCTGGCATAACACGCAGGTGATTTTGGCGTGTCTGGCAGGTTGTTCCGTTGTGCTTGGCAGGTGGTTCAGGCTTGGCCGGCAGGTGGTTCCAGACTGTCCAGGACGTGTTTCCAGCTTCTCCGGCAGGTGGTTCTGGTACGTCTGAGAGGTGGTTCCGCCATGGCTGGCAGGTGATTCCGGACCGTCCCCCAGGTGGTTCTGGCATAGCCAGCATTTGATACTGGCCTGACCGGCAGGTGGTTCCAGCGAGTCGAACAGGTGGCTCCGGCGTGCTCGGCAGGTGGTTCCGGTCTGTCCGGTAGGTGATTCCGGCGTGTCCGGCACATGCTTCCGGCACGTCTGAGAGGTGGTTCCGGCATGCGCGACAGGTGGTTACGGAGTGTCCGCCAGGTGGTTCTGGCGTACCCGGCAGGTGATTTTGGCATGTCCGGCAGGTGTTTCTGGCGAGTCGAGCAGGTGGCTGCGGCATGCTCGGCAGGTGCTTCCGGCGTCTCCGGCACGTGGTTCTGGTGTGTCTGAGAGCTGGTTCCGGCATGTCCGGCAGATGATTCCGGAGTGTCCGCCAAGTGGTTCTGGCATACCCGGCTGGTGATTTGGGCATGTCAGGTATGTGGTTCCGGCGAGTCGAGCAGGTGGCTCCAGCGTGCTCGGCAGGTGGTTCAGGCGGTTCTGGCAGGTGGTATCCGTCTGTTCGGGGTGTGGTTCCAGCATCTCATGAACACGTTTCTGGCACGTCTGAGATGTGGTTCCAGCCGGCCCGACAGGTGTTTCCGCAGTGTCCGCCAAGCGGTTCTGGCGTAGTTGGCAGCTGATTTTGGCATGACCGGCAGGTGGTTCCAGCAAGCCTGGCAGGTGATTCCAAAGTGTTCACCAACTGGTTGTGGCGTAGCCGGCAGGTGATTTTTGCGTGATCGGCAGGTGGTTCTGGCGAGTCGAGCAGGTGGTTCCGGCGTGCTCGGCTGGTGCTTCCGGGGTCATTGGCACGGGGTTCTGGCATGTCTGAGAGGTGGTTCCTGCATGCCCGGCAAGTGATTCCGGAGTGTTCGCCAAGTGGTTCTGGCATAGTCGGCAGGTGATTTTGTCATGTCCGGCAGGTGCTTCAGGCGAGTTGAACAGGTGGTTCCAACGTGCTTGGCAGGTGCTTCCGGCGTCTCCGGCACGTGTTTCTGGCACATCTGACAGGTGGTTGCGGCATGCCCGAAAGGTGATTCCGGTCTGTCCGGTAGGTGGTTCCAGCCTGCACGGCATGTGGTTCTGGTACGTCTCAGAGGTGGTTGCGCATGCCCAACAGGTGATTCCGGACTGTCCGCCACATGGTTCTGGCACGTCTGAGAGGTGGTTCCGGCATGCCCGGCAGGTCATTTCGGAGAGTCGTCCAAGTGGTTCTGGCATAACACGCAGGTGATTTTGGCGTGTCTGGCAGGTTGTTCCGTTGTGCTTGGCAGGTGGTTCAGGCTTGGCCGGCAGGTGGTTCCAGACTGTCCAGGACGTGTTTCCAGCTTCTCCGGCAGGTGGTTCTGGTACGTCTGAGAGGTGGTTCCGCCATGGCTGGCAGGTGATTCCGGACCGTCCCCCAGGTGGTTCTGGCATAGCCAGCAGTTGATATTGGCCTGTCTGGCAGGTGGTTCCAGCGAGTCGAACAGGTGGCTCCGGCGTGCTCGGCAGGTGGTTCCGGTCTGTCCGGTAGGTGATTCCGGCGTGTCCGGCACGTGCTTCCGGCACGTCTGAGAGGTGGTTCCGGCATGCGCGACAGGTGATTTCGGATTGTCCGCCAGGTGGTTCTGGCGTACCCGGCAGGTGATTTTGGCGTGTCCGGCAGGTGTTTCTGGCGAGTCGAGCAGGTGGCTCCGGCATGCTCGGCAGGTGCTTCCGGCGTCTCCGGCACGTGGTTCTGGTGTGTCTGAGAGCTGGTTCCGGCATGTCCGGCAGATGATTCCGGAGTGTCCGCCAAGTGGTTCTGGCATACCCGGCTGGTGATTTGGGCATGTCAGGTAGGTGGCTCCGGCGTGCTCGGCAGGTTGTTCAGACGGGTCTGGCAGGTGTTTTCCGTCTGTTCGGGGTGTGGTTCCAGCATCTCATGCACATGGTTCTGGCACGTCTGAGATGTGGTTCCGGCCGGCCCGACAGGTGTTTCCACAGTGTCCGCCAAGTGGTACTGGCGTAGTTGGCAGGTGATTTTGGCATGACCGGCAGGTGGTTCCAGCAAGCCCGGCAGGTGATTCCGAAGTGTTCCCCAACTGGTTGTGGCGTAGCCGGCAGGTGATTTTTGCGTGTCCGGCAGGTGGTTCTGGCGAGTCGAGCAGGTGGTTCCGGCGTGCTCGGCAGGTGCTTCCGGGGTCATTGGCACGTGGTTCTGGCATATCTGAGAGGTGGTTCCGGCATGCCCGGCAGGTGATTCCGGAGTGTTCGCCAAGTGTTTCCGGCGTAGCCGGCAGGTGATTTTGCATGTCCAGGGGTCGTTCCGGCGGGTCGAGCCGGTGGTTCCGGCGTGTCCGGCAGGTGGTTCCGGTCTGTCCGGCAGGTGGTTCTGTGGTGTCCGGCACGAGGTTCAGTCTGAGAGGCTGTGCCGGCATGCCCCTCACGTGATTCCGGCTTGTCCCCGAAGTGGTGCTGGTGTAGCGGGCAGGTGATTTTGGCGTGTCCGGCAGGTGGTTCAGGCGAGTTGAGCAGGTGGTTGCGACGTGCTCGGCAGGTGCTTCCGGCGTCTCCGGCACGTGTTTCTGGCACATCTGACTGGTGGTTCCGGCATGCCCAAGAGTTGATTCCGGTCTGTCCGGTAGGTGGTTCCGGCGTGCACGGCACGTGGTTCTGGTACGTCTCAGAGGTGGTTGCGTATGCCCAACAGGTGATTCCGGACTGTCCGCCACGTGCTTCTGGCACGTCTGAGAGGTGGTTCCAACATGCCCGGCAGGTCATTTCGGAGAGTCGTCCAAGTGGTTCTGGCGTAGCCCGCAGGTGATTTTGGCGTGTCCGGCAGGTGGTTCCGCCGTGCTCGGCAGGTGGTTCAGGCATGGCCGTCACGTGGTTCCAGTCTGTCCAGGACGTGTTTCCAGCTTCTCCGGCAGGTGGTTCTGGTACGTCTGAGAGGTGGTTCCGCCATGGCTGGCAGGTGATCCCGGACTGTCCCCCAGGTGGTTCTGGCATAGCCAGCAGTTGATATTGGGCTGTCCGGCAGGTGGTTCCAGCGAGTCGAACAGGTGGCTCCGGCATGCTCGGCAGGTGGTTCTGGTTTCCGGCGTGTCTGGCACGTGCTTCCGGCACGTCTGAGAGGTGGTTCCGGCATGCGTAGCAGGTGATTCCGTAGTGTCCGCCAGATGGTTCTGGCATACCCGGCAGGTGATTTTGGCGTGTCCGGCAGGTGTTTCTGGCGAGTCGAGCAGGTGGCTCCGGCATGCTCGGCAGGTGCTTCCGGCGTCTCCGGCACGTGGTTCTGGTGTGTCTGAGAGCTGGTTCCGGCATGGCCGGCAGATGATTCCGGAGTGCCCGCCAAGTGGTTCTGGCATTCCCGGCTGGTGATTTGGGCATGTCAGGTAGGTGGTTCCGGCGAGTCGAGCAGGTGGCTCCGGCGTGCTCGGCAGGTTGTTCAGACGCGTCTGGCAGGTGTTTTCCGTCTGTTCGGGGTGTGGTTCCAGCATCTCATGCACATGGTTCTGGCACGTCTGAGATGTGGTTCCGTCCGGCCCGACAGGGGTTTCCACAGTGTCCGCCAAGTGGTACTGGCATAGTTGGCAGGTGATTTTGGCATGACCGGCAGGTGGTTCCGGCAGGCCCGGCAGGTGATTCCGGAGTGTTCGCCAAGTGTTTCCGGCGTAGCCGGCAGGTGAGTTTGCATGTCCAGCGGTCGTTCCGGCGGGTCGAGCCGGTGGTTCCGGCGTGTCCGGCAGGTGGTTCCGGTCTGTCCGGCAGGTGGTTCTGTGGTGTCCGGCACGAGGTTCAGTCTGAGAGGCTGTGCCGGCATGCCCCTCACGTGATTCCGGCTTGTCCCCGAAGTGGTGCTGGTGTAGCGGGCAGGTGATTTTGGCGTGTCCGGCAGGTGGTTCAGGCGAGTTGAGCAGGTGGTTGCGACGTGCTCGGCAGGTGCTTCCGGCGTCTCCGGCACGTGTTTCTGGCACATCTGACTGGTGGTTCCGGCATGCCCAAAAGTTGATTCCGGTCTGTCCGGTAGGTGGTTCCGGCGTGCACGGCACGTGGTTCTGGTACGTGTCAGAGGTGGTTGCGTATGCCCAACAGGTGATTCCGGACTTTCCGCCACGTGCTTCTGGCACGTCTGAGAGGTGGTTCCAACATGCCCAGCAGGTCATTTCGGAGAGTCGTCCAAGTGGTTCTGGCGTAGCCCGCAGGTGATTTTGGCGTGTCCGTCACGTGGTTCCGCCGTGCTCGGCAGGTGGTTCAGGCATGGCCGTCACGTGGTTCCAGTCTGTCCAGGACGTGTTTCCAGCTTCTCCGGCAGGTGGTTCTGGTACGTCTGAGAGGTGGTTCCGCCATGGCTGGCAGGTGATCCCGGACTGTCCCCCAGGTGGTTCTGGCATAGCCAGCAGTTGATATTGGCCTGTCTGGCAGGTGGTTCCAGCGAGTCGAACAGGTGGCTCCGGCGTTCTTGGCAGGTGGGTCCGGTCTGTCCGGAAGGTGTTTCCGGCGTGTCTGGCACGTGCTTCCGGCACGTCTGAGAGGTGGTTCCGGCATGCGCGGCATGTGATTCCGTAGTGTCCGCCAGGTGGTTCTGGCATACCCGGCAGGTGACTTTGCCGTGTCCGGCAGGTGTTTCCGGCGAGTCGAGCAGGTGGCTCCGGCATGCTCGGTAGGTGCTTCCGGCGTCTCCGGCACTTGGTTCTGGTGTGTCTGAGAGCTGGTTCCAGCATGTCCGGCAGATGATTCCGGAGTGTCCGCCAAGTGGTTCTGGCATACCCAGCAGGTGATTTTGGCGTGTCAGGGAGGTGGTACCGGTGAGACGAGCAGGTGGTTCCGGCGTGCTCAGCAGGTGGTTCAGGCGGTTCTGGCAGGTGGTATCCGTCTGTTCGGGGTGTGGTTCCAGCATCTCATGAACACGTTTCTGGCACGTCTGAGATGTGGTTCCAGCCGGCCCGACAGGTGTTTCCGCAGTGTCCGCCAAGCGGTTCTGGCGTAGTTGGCAGCTGATTTTGGCATGACCGGCATGTGGTTCCAGCAAGCCTGGCAGGTGATTCCAAAGTGTTCACCAACTGGTTGTGGCGTAGCCGGCAGGTGATTTTTGCGTGATCGGCAGGTGGTTCTGGCGAGTCGAGCAGGTGGTTCCGGCGTGCTCGGCTGGTGCTTCCGGGGTCATTGGCACGGGGTTCTGGCATGTCTGAGAGGTGGTTCCTGCATGCCCGGCAAGTGATTCCGGAGTGTTCGCCAAGTGGTTCTGGCATAGTCGGCAGGTGATTTTGGCATGTCCGGCAGGTGGTTCAGGCGAGTTGAGCAGGTGGTTGCGACGTGCTTGGCAGGTGCTTCCGGCGTCTCCGGCACGTGTTTCTGGCACATCTGACAGGTGGTTCCGGCATGCCCGAAAGGTGATTCCGGTCTGTCCGGTAGGTGGTTCCAGCCTGCACGGCATGTGGTTCTGGTACGTCTCAGAGGTGGTTGCGCATGCCCAACAGGTGATTCCGGACTGTCCGCCACATGGTTCTGGCACGTCTGAGAGGTGGTTCCGGCATGCCCGGCAGGTCATCCCAGAGAGTCCTCCAAGTGGTTCTGGCATAACACGCAGGTGATTTTGGCGTGTCCGGCAGGTGGTTCCGCCGTGCTCAGCAGGTGGTTCAGGCATGGCCGTCACGTGGTTCCAGTCTGTCCAGGACGTGTTTCCAGCTTCTCCGGCAGGTGGTTCTGGTACGTCTGAGAGGTGGTTCCGCCATGGCTGGCAGGTGATTCCGGAACGTCCCCCAGGTGGTTCTGGCATAGCCAGCATTTGATATTGGCCTGTCCGGCAGGTGGTTCCAGCGAGTCGAACAGGTGGCTCCGGCGTGCTCGGCAGGTGGTTCCGGTCTGTCCGGTAGGTGATTCCGGCGTGTCCGGCACGTGCTTCCGGCACGTCTGAGAGGTGGTTCCGGCATGCGCGGCAGGTGGTTTCGGAGTGTCCGCCAATTGGTTCTGGCGTACCCGGCAGGTGATTTTGGCTTGTCCGGCAGGTGTTTCTGGCGAGTCGAGCAGGTGGCTCCGGCATGCTCGGCAGGTGCTTCCGGCGTCTCCGGTACGTGGTTCTGGTGTCTCTGAGAGCTGGTTCCGGCATGTCCGGCAGGTGATTCCGGAGTGTTCGCCAAGTGTTTCCGGCGTAGCCGGCATGTGATTTTGCATGTCCAGCGGTCGTTCCGGCGGGTCGAGCCGGTGGTTCCGGCGTGTCCGGCAGGTGGTTCCGGTCTGTCCGGCAGGTGGTTCTGTGGTGTCCGGCACGAGGTTCAGTCTGAGAGGCTGTGCCGGCATGCCCCTCACGTGATTCCGGCTTGTCCCCGAAGTGGTGCTGGTGTAGCGGGCAGGTGATTTTGGCGTATCCGGCAGGTGGTTCAGGCGAGTTGAGCAGGTGGTTGCGACGTGCTCAGCAGGTGCTTCCGGCGTCTCCGGCACGTGTTTCTGGCACATCTGACTGGTGGATCCGGCATGCCCAAAAGTTGATTCCGGTCTGTCCGGTAGGTGGTTCCGGCGTGCACGGCACGTGGTTCTGGTACGTCTCAGAGGTGGTTGCGTATTCCCAACAGGTGATTCCGGACTGTCCGCCACGTGCTTCTGGCACGTCTGAGAGGTGGTTCCAACATGCCCGGCAGGTCATTTCGGGGAGTCGTCCAAGTGGTTCTGGCATAACACGCAGGTGATTTTGGCGTGTCTGGCAGGTTGTTCCGTTGTGCTTGGCAGGTGGTTCAGGCTTGGCCGGCAGGTGGTTCCAGACTGTCCAGGACGTGTTTCCAGCTTCTCCGGCAGGTGGTTCTGGTACGTCTGAGAGGTGGTTCCGACATGGCTGGCAGGTGATTCCGGACCGTCCCCCAGGTGGTTCTGGCATAGCCAGCATTTGATATTGGCCTGTCCGGCAGGTGGTTCCAGCGAGTCGAACAGGTGGCTCCGGCGTGCTCGGCAGGTGGTTCCGGTCTGTCCGGTAGGTGATTCCGGCGTGTCTGGCACATGCTTCCGGCACGTCTGAGAGGTGGTTCCGGCATGCGCGACAGGTGGTTACGGAGTGTCCGCCAGGTGGTTCTGGCGTACCCGGCAGGTGATTTTGGCGTGTCCGGCAGGTGTTTCTGGCGAGTCGAGCAGGTGGCTCCGGCATGCTCGGCAGGTGCTTCCAGCGTCTCCGGCACGTGGTTCTGGTGTGTCTGAGAGCTGGTTCCGGCATGTCCGGCAGATGATTCCGGAGTGTCCGCCAAGTGGTTCTGGCATACCCGGCTGGTGATTTGGGCATGTCAGGTAGGTGGTTCCGGCGAGTCGAGCAGGTGGCTCCGGCGTGCTCGGCAGGTTGTTCAGACGGGTCTGGCAGGTGTTTTCCGTCTGTTCGGGGTGTGGTTCCAGCATCTCATGCACATGGTTCTGGCACGTCTGAGATGTGGTTCCGGCCGGCCCGACAGGTGTTTCCACAGTGTCCGCCAAGTGGTACTGGCGTAGTTGGCAGGTGATTTTGGCATGACCGGCAGGTGGTTCCAGCAAGCCCGGCAGGTGATTCCGAAGTGTTCCCCAACTGGTTGTGGCGTAGCCGGCAGGTGATTTTTGCGTGTCCGGCAGGTGGTTCTGGCGATTCGAGCAGGTGGTTCCGGCGTGCTCGGCAGGTGCTTCCGGGGTCATTGTCACGTGGTTCTGGCATATCTGAGAGGTGGTTCCGGCATGCCCGGCAGGTGATTCCGGAGTGTTCGCCAAGTGTTTCCGGCGTAGCCGGCAGGTGATTTTGCATGTCCAGCGGTCGTTCCGGCGGGTCGAGCCGGTGGTTCCGGCGTGTCCGGCAGGTGGTTCCGGTCTGTCCGGCAGGTGGTTCTGTGGTGTCCGGCACGAGGTTCAGTCTGAGAGGCTGTGCCGGCATGCCCCTCACGTGATTCCGGCTTGTCCCCGAAGTGGTGCTGGTGTAGCGGGCAGGTGATTTTGGCATGTCCGGCAGGTGGTTCAGGAGAGTCGAGCAGGTGGTTCCGGCGTGCTGAGCAGGTGGTTCAGGCGGTTCTGGCAGGTGGTATCCGTCTGTTCGGGGTGTGGTTCCAGCATCTCATGAACACGTTTCTGGCACGTCTGAGATGTGGTTCCAGCCGGCCCGACAGGTGTTTCCGCAGTGTCCGCCAAGCGGTTCTGGCGTAGTTGGCAGCTGATTTTGGCATGACCGGCAGGTGGTTCCAGCAAGCCTGGCAGGTGATTCCAAAGTGTTCACCAACTGGTTGTGGCGTAGCCGGCAGGTGATTTTTGCGTGATCGGCAGGTGGTTCTGGCGAGTCGAGCAGGTGGTTCCGGCGTGCTCGGCTGGTGCTTCCGGGGTCATTGGCACGGGGTTCTGGCATGTCTGAGAGGTGGTTCCTGCATGCCCGGCAAGTGATTCCGGAGTGTTCGCCAAGTGGTTCTGGCATAGTCGGCAGGTGATTTTGGTATGTCCGGCAGGTGCTTCAGGCGAGTTGAGCAGGTGGTTCCAACGTGCTTGGCAGGTGCTTCCGGCGTCTCCGGCACGTGTTTCTGGCACATCTGACAGCTGGTTCCGGCATGCCCGGCAGGTGATTCCGGAGTGTTCGCCAAGCGGTTCCGGCGTAGCCGGCAGGTGATTTTGCATGTCCAGCGGTCGTTCCGGCGGGTCGAGCCGGTGGTTCCGGCGTGACCGGCAGGTGGTTCCGGTCTGTCCGGCAGGTGGTTCTGTGGTGTCCGGCACGAGGTTCAGTCTGAGAGGCGGTGCCGGCATGCCCGTCACGTGATTCCGGCGTGTCCGCCGAAGTGGTGCTGGCATAGTCGGGCAGGTGATTTTGGCATGTCCGGCAGGTGGTTCAGGCGAGTTGAGCAGGTGGTTGCGACGTGCTTGGCAGGTGCTTCCGGCGTCTCCGGCACGTGTTTCTGGCACATCTGACAGGTGGTTCCGGCATGCCCGAAAGGTGATTCCGGTCTGTCCGGTAGGTGGTTCCAGCCTGCACGGCATGTGGTTCTGGTACGTCTCAGAGGTGGTTGCGCATGCCCAACAGGTGATTCCGGACTGTCCGCCACATGGTTCTGGCACGTCTGAGAGGTGGTTCCGGCATGCCCGGCAGGTCATTTCGGAGAGTCGTCCAAGTGGTTCTGGCATAACACGCAGGTGATTTTGGCGTGTCTGGCAGGTTGTTCCGTTGTGCTTGGCAGGTGGTTCAGGCTTGGCCGGCAGGTGGTTCCAGACTGTCCAGGACGTGTTTCCAGCTTCTCCGGCAGGTGGTTCTGGTACGTCTGAGAGGTGGTTCCGCCATGGCTGGCAGGTGATTCCGGACCGTCCCCCAGGTGGTTCTGGCATAGCCAGCAGTTGATATTGGCCTGTCCGGCAGGTGGTTCCAGCGAGTCGAACAGGTGGCTCCGGCGTGCTCGGCAGGTGGTTCCGGTCTGTCCGGTAGGTGATTCCGACGTGTCCGGCACGTGCTTCCGGCACGTCTGAGAGGTGGTTCCGGCATGCGCGACAGGTGATTTCGGAGTGTCCGCCAGGTGGTTCTGGCGTACCCGGCGGTGATTTTGGCGTGTCCGGCAGGTGTTTCTGGCGAGTCGAGCAGGTGGCTGCGGCATGCTCGGCAGGTGCTTCCGGCGTCTCCGGCACGTGGTTCTGGTGTGTCTGAGAGCTGCTTCCGTCATGTACGGCAGATGATTCCGGAGTGTCCGCCAAGTGGTTCTGGCATACCCGGCTGGTGATTTGGGCATGTCAGCTAGGTGGTTCTGGCGAGTCGAGCAGGTGGCTCCGGTGTGCTCGGCAGGTTGTTCAGACGGGTCTGGCAGGTGTTTTCCGTCTGTTCGGGGTGTGGCTCCAGCATCTCATGCACATGGTTCTGGCACGTCTGAGATGTGGTTCCGGCCGGCCCGACAGGTGTTTCCACAGTGTCCGCCAAGTGGTACTGGCGTAGTTGGCAGGTGATTTTGGCATGACCGGCAGGTGGTTCCAGCAAGCCCGGCAGGTGATTCCGAAGTGTTCCCCAACTGGTTGTGGCGTAGCCGGCAGGTGATTTTTGCGTGTCCGGCAGCTGGTTCTGGCGATTCGAGCAGGTGGTTCCGGCATGCTCGGCAGGTGCTTCCGGGGTCATTGGCACGTGGTTCTGGCATATCTGAGAGGTGGTTCCGGCATGCCCGGCAGGTGATTCCGGAGTGTTCGCCAAGTGTTTCCGGCGTAGCCGGCAGGTGATTTTGCATGTCCAGCGGTCGTTCCGGCGGGTCGAGCCGGTGGTTCCGGCGTGTCCGTCAGGTGGTCCCGGTCTGTCCGGCAGGTGGTTCTGTGGTGTCCGGCACGAGGTTCAGTCTGAGAGGCTGTGCCGGCATGCCCCTCACGTGATTCCGGCTTGTCCCCGAAGTGGTGCTGGTGTAGCGGGCAGGTGATTCTGGCGTGTCCGGCAGGTGGTTCAGGCGAGTTGAGCAGGTGGTTGCGACGTGCTCGGCAGGTGCTTCCGGCGTCTCCGGCACGTGTTTCTGGCACATCTGACTGGTGGTTCCGGCATGCCCAAAAGTTGATTCCGGTCTGTCCGGTAGGTGGTTCCGGCGTGCACGGCACGTGGTTCTGGTACGTCTCAGAGGTGGTTGCGTATGCCCAACAGGTGATTCCGGACTGTCCGCCACGTGCTTCTGGCACGTCTGAGAGGTGGTTCCAACATGCCCGGCAGGTCATTTCGGAGAGTCGTCCAAGTGGTTCTGGCGTAGCCCGCAGGTGATTTTGGCGTGTCCGGCAGGTGGTTCCGCCGTGCTCGGCAGGTGGTTCAGGCATGGCCGTCACGTGGTTCCAGTCTGTCCAGGACGTGTTTCCAGCTTCTCCGGCAGGTGGTTCTGGTACGTCTGAGAGGTGGTTCCGCCATGGCTGGCAGGTGATCCCGGACTGTCCCCCAGGTGGTTCTGGCATAGCCAGCAGTTGATATTGGCCTGTCCGGCAGGTGGTTCCAGCGAGTCGAACAGGTGGCTCCGGCGTTCTTGGCAGGTGGTTCCGGTCTGTCCGGAAGGTGTTTCCGGCGTGTCTGGCACGTGCTTCCGGCACGTCTGAGAGGTGGTTCCGGCATGCGCGGCAGGTGATTCCGTAGTGTCCGCCAGGTGGTTCTGGCATACCCGGCAGGTGACTTTGGCGTGTCCGGCAGGTGTTTCCGGCGAGTCGAGCAGGTGGCTCCGGCATGCTCGGTAGGTGCTTCCGGCGTCTCCGGCACTTGGTTCTGGTGTGTCTGAGAGCTGGTTCCAGCATGTCCGGCAGATGATTCCGGAGTGTCCGCCAAGTGGTTCTGGCATACCCAGCAGGTGATTTTGGCGTGTCAGGGAGGTGGTACCGGTGAGTCGAGCAGGTGGTTCCGGCGTGCTCAGCAGGTGGTTCAGGCGGTTCTGGCAGGTGGTATCCGTCTGTTCGGGGTGTGGTTCCAGCATCTCATGAACACGTTTCTGGCACGTCTGAGATGTGGTTCCAGCCGGCCCGACAGGTGTTTCCGCAGTGTCCGCCAAGCGGTTGTGGCGTAGTTGGCAGCTGATTTTGGCATGACCGGCATGTGGTTCCAGCAAGCCTGGCAGGTGATTCCAAAGTGTTCACCAACTGGTTGTGGCGTAGCCGGCAGGTGATTTTTGCGTGATCGGCAGGTGGTTCTGGCGAGTCGAGCAGGTGGTTCCGGCGTGCTCGGCTGGTGCTTCCGGGGTCATTGGCACGGGGTTCTGGCATGTCTGAGAGGTGGTTCCTGCATGCCCGGCAAGTGATTCCGGAGTGTTCGCCAAGTGGTTCTGGCATAGTCGGCAGGTGATTTTGGCATGTCCGGCAGGTGGTTCAGGCGAGTTGAGCAGGTGGTTGCGACGTGCTTGGCAGGTGCTTCCGGCGTCTCCGGCACGTGTTTCTGGCACATCTGACAGGTGGTTCCGGCATGCCCGAAAGGTGATTCCGGTCTGTCCGGTAGGTGGTTCCAGCCTGCACGGCATGTGGTTCTGGTACGTCTCAGAGGTGGTTGCGCATGCCCAACAGGTGATTCCGGACTGTCCGCCACATGGTTCTGGCACGTCTGAGAGGTGGTTCCGGCATGCCCGGCAGGTCATCCCAGAGAGTCCTCCAAGTGGTTCTGGCATAACACGCAGGTGATTTTGGCGTGTCCGGCAGGTGGTTCCGCCGTGCTTGGCAGGTGGTTGAGGCATGGCCGTCACGTGGTTCCAGTCTGTCCAGGACGTGTTTCCAGCTTCTCCGGCAGGTGGTTCTGGTACGTCTGAGAGGTGGTTCCGCCATGGCTGGCAGGTGATTCCGGAACGTCCCCCAGGTGGTTCTGGCATAGCCAGCATTTGATATTGGCCTGTCCGGCAGGTGGTTCCAGCGAGTCGAACAGGTGGCTCCGGCGTGCTCGGCAGGTGGTTCCGGTCTGTCCGGTAGGTGATTCCGGCGTGTCCGGCACGTGCTTCCGGCACGTCTGAGAGGTGGTTCCGGCATGCGCGGCAGGTGGTTTCGGAGTGTCCGCCAATTGGTTCCTGCGTACCCGGCAGGTGATTTTGGCGTGTCCGGCAGGTGTTTCTGGCGAGACGAGCAGGTGGCTCCGGCATGCTCGGCAGGTGCTTCCGGCGTCTCCGGCACGTGGTTCTGGTGTCTCTGAGAGCTGGTTCCGGCATGTCCGGCAGGTGATTCCGGAGTGTTCGCCAAGTGTTTCCGGCGTAGCCGGCATGTGATTTTGCATGTCCAGCGGTCGTTCCGGCGGGTCGAGCCGGTGGTTCCGGCGTGTCCAGCAGGTGGTTCCGGTCTGTCCGGCAGGTGGTTCTGTGGTGTCCGGCACGAGGTTCAGTCTGAGAGGCTGTGCCGGCATGCCCCTCACGTGATTCTGGCTTGTCCCCGAAGTGGTGCTGGTGTAGCGGGTAGGTGATTTTGGCGTATCCGGCAGGTGGTTCAGGCGAGTTGAGCAGGTGGTTGCGACGTGCTCAGCAGGTGCTTCCGGCGTCTCCGGCACGTGTTTCTGGCACATCTGACTGGTGGATCCGGCATGCCCAAAAGTTGATTCCGGTCTGTCCGGTAGGTGGTTCCGGCGTGCACGGCACGTGGTTCTGGTACGTCTCAGGGGTGGTTGGGTATTCCCAACAGGTGATTCCGGACTGTCCGCCACGTGCTTCTGGCACGTCTGAGAGGTGGTTCCAACATGCCCGGCAGGTCATTTCGGGGAGTCGTCCAAGTGGTGCTGGCATAACACGCAGGTGATTTTGGCGTGTCTGGCAGGTTGTTCCGTTGTGCTTGGCAGGTGGTTCAGGCTTGGCCGGCAGGTGGTTCCAGACTGTCCAGGACGTGTTTCCAGCTTCTCCGGCAGGTGGTTCTGGTACGTCTGAGAGGTGGTTCCGACATGGCTGGCAGGTGATTCCGGACCGTCCCCCAGGTGGTTCTGGCATAGCCAGCATTTGATATTGGCCTGTCCGGCAGGTGGTTCCAGCGAGTCGAACAGGTGGCTCCGGCGTGCTCGGCAGGTGGTTCCGGTCTGTCCGGTAGGTGATTCCGGCGTGTCTGGCACATGCTTCCGGCACGTCTGAGAGGTGGTTCCGGCATGCGCGACAGGTGGTTACGGAGTGTCCGCCAGGTGGTTCTGGCGTACCCGGCAGGTGATTTTGGCGTGTCCGGCAGGTGTTTCTGGCGAGTCGAGCAGGTGGCTCCGGCATGCTCGGCAGGTGCTTCCAGCGTCTCCGGCACGTGGTTCTGGTGTGTCTGAGAGCTGGTTCCGGCATGTCCGGCAGATGATTCCGGAGTGTCCGCCAAGTGGTTCTGGCATACCCGGCAGGTGATTTGGGCATGTCAGGTAGGTGGTTCCGGCGAGTCGAGCAGGTGGCTCCAGCGTGCTCGGCAGGTTGTTCAGACGGGTCTGGCAGGTGTTTTCCGTCTGTTCGGGGTGTGGTTCCAGCCTCTCATGCACATGGTTCTGGCACGTCTGAGATGTGGTTCCGGCCGGCCCGACAGGTGTTTCCACAGTGTCCGCCAAGTGGTACTGGCGTAGTTGGCAGGTGATTTTGGCATGACCGGCAGGTGGTTCCAGCAAGCCCGGCAGGTGATTCCGAAGTGTTCCCCAACTGGTTGTGGCGTAGCCGGCAGGTGATTTTTGCGTGTCCGGCAGGTGGTTCTGGCGAGTCGAGCAGGTGGTTCCGGCGTGCTCGGCAGGTGCTTCCGGGGTCATTGTCACGTGGTTCTGGCATATCTGAGAGGTGGTTCCGGCATGCCCGGCAGGTGATTCCGGAGTGTTCACCAAGTGTTTCCGGCGTAGCCGGCAGGTGATTTTGCATGTCCAGCGGTCGTTCCGGCGGGTCGAGGCAGTGGTTCCGGCGTGTCCGGCAGGTGGTTCTGTGGTGTCCGGCACGAGGTTCAGTCTGAGAGGCTGTGCCGGCATGCCCCTCACGTGATTCCGGCTTGTCCCCGAAGTGGTGCTGGTGTAGCGGGCAGGTGATTTTGGCATGTCCGGCAGGTGGTTCAGGAGAGTCGAGCAGGTGGTTCCGGCGTGCTGAGCAGGTGGTTCAGGCGGTTCTGGCAGGTGGTATCCGTCTGTTCGGGGTGTGGTTCCAGCATCTCATGAACACGTTTCTGGCACGTCTGAGATGTGGTTCCAGCCGGCCCGACAGGTGTTTCCGCAGTGTCCGCCAAGCGGTTCTGGCGTAGTTGGCAGCTGATTTTGGCATGACCGGCAGGTGGTTCCAGCAAGCCTGGCAGGTGATTCCAAAGTGTTCACCAACTGGTTGTGGCGTAGCCGGCAGGTGATTTTTGCGTGATCGGCAGGTGGTTCTGGCGAGTCGAGCAGGTGGTTCCGGCGTGCTCGGCT